>NW_028261395.1:47130056-47312848 GCF_051295495.1 Thamnophis sirtalis
AATCATTTCATTTTTTGCCCCCTTTTGTGCCCTGACACTGGGAGGGGTCTCCAGAAGCTGTAATTGCTGTTTCCTTTCGTTGCTGCAATTTGGAGAGGTGTGGAGAGATTTCCACGCTGACTTGGGAAAGGAGCCTTTGTTTTAATTCTCCGCATGTCACCCGAAGAGATCTGCCTCGGGGCACTAATTACGGGGTTCATTCCCCTCTCCCCCTCCTTCACGGATCATGTCACCCACGAGGAGGTGTAATCAGACCCTGCGATTGTTCCTTTTCGGGGCTGATAAGAAAGCAGAGAGAGCGGAGTAACCCCCCAGGAGGGGCGTAGAGGAAAAGAAAGTTTTCTCCATGCCGAAGAAGAGAATTAAATTGTGTTCCGATAACTGGGACACGACGTGAAATTGTCCTAAACGACCGTTTGTCGTAAAAACCGAGTCAGGTCGCTTAACAATCACACAGTCAAAAGCCCCAAATGGGCTCGTGAATCCTGGCTGGGGAAATTCCGTGTGTTGAAGTTCACACATCCTCAAGTAGCCAAGGTTGAGAAATAATAGAATGAGTGAATTAGAAGGTATCTCGGAGGTCCTCTAGTCCAACCCCATACCCAGGCAGGAGACCCTACACCATTCCAGACAAACGGCTATTGTCACGCCTGCCGCCATCTCTTCTTTTGGGGTTTTGGCCTGCCGCACTTTCTGTTATTCTACTATGCATTTTTCTATGGTGGGAAAATACAAAGTTAGATGATAGGTAGCCATAACAACATCCTTTCTAGAAAGCCAAGGTCATTATCCTTTCTCTTTGCACCTCTGCACCTGACCGGAACTGGGATGGGTGGAATCTGTCATCGTGACAGTGGGAGATTGGACTATGGGGTGGGCTTGTGGGTGTTGGAGTGGGGGGGCAAGATCTTGAACTTTCAACCGGGTGGGGGGAAACCGGGAAGCCTTCAGATTCAGGTTTCCCCAGATGTGCCAACATGGCTCTCTTCATCAATTGGGACTTTGAGGAATCCTTTGCCTCGGACTCTGATTTACTTTTGGGTGCTATTTGGGACCCTGATATTTGGAGGTCTTCTAGTCCAACCCCCTGGGAGACCCTCAATCACTCTGGACAAATGGCCGTCCAGTCTCTTCTTGAAAACCTCCAGTGTTTGGAGCACCCAAAACATCTGGGAGGAAACAGTTCCATCCATGAATCCCTCTGTCTATCATGATCTTCTCTGTCTCAGAATCACAAAATCATAGGACTGGAAGGGACCTTGGAGGTCTTCTAGTCCAGCCCCCCAGCTCAAGCAAAAGTCCTTCTATCATCCTGGTCAAATGGCTGTCCAGTCTCTTCTTGAAGTGACAAAGCATCCACAATTTCCGGAAAAAAGACGTTCGACTGGTCTCACTCTCAGGAAATCCCTCCTTATTTTGAGTAAGAATATAGACTGTAGAATAACAGAGTTGGGGGGACCTCAGAGGTTGTCTAGTCCACCCCCATGTTCAGGAGACTCTATAACCATGCCAGACAATAGCAATAGCAGTTAGACTTATATACCGCTTCATAGGGCTTTCAGCCCTCTCTAAGCGGTTTACAGAGTCAGCATATCGCCCCCAACAATCCGATAGATAGATAGATAGATAGATAGATAGATAGATAGATAGATAGATAGATAGATAGAGCAATAGCAATAGCAGTTAGACTTATATACCGCTTCATAGGGCTTCCAGCCCTCTCTAAGCGGTTTACAGAGTCAGCATATCGCCCGTAACAACAATCCGGGTCCTCATTTCACCCACCTCGGAAGGATGGAAGGCTGAGTCAACCTTCAGCCGGTGAGATTTGAACCGCCGAACTGCAGATAGCAGTCAGCTGAAGTGGCCTGCAGTACTGCACCCTAACCACTGCGACACCTCGGCTGTTTGAGTGGCTATCCAGTCGCTTCTTAAAAGCTTCCAGTGTTGGAGCCCCCCACAGCTTCAGGAGGCAAGCCATTCTGCTGACTAATTGATCTGGGATTGCAGAATAACAGAGTTGGGAGGGACCTTGGAGGTCTTCTAGTCCAACCCCCCCAGCTTAAACAGGAGGCCTTCTACAATTCTGGACAGGTGGCTGTCCGAGCTCTTGTGAAAACCTCCCAAAACCTCTGGAGGCAAACCGTTCCATTGGCTGATTGTTCTCACTAGGATCTGCAAACCGCCCCCACCCCCACATCCGCAAAGCCTGATTAGACCCCCGGCCACCTTCTCTTGCCCACCAAGGCTCCTTCGACGTATCTTTGCAGCTTCTGCTGGTTATCGCAGGCGGGGCTCAGCTTGGGGCTCAGCTCAGCATTATCCTTGTTAACGTCGTGACCCCATGGATGTCCCCTCTCCGCAGGCCTTGGAAAAGAAATCACCGCTTGGCCAGACCCCTTCGGCTTGGATGTCAGATGACGAATTGCCGTGACAGCCGAAAGTAACTCCAAGGTCTACAGTGCAATTTGCAAAAAAAGGAAAAAGGAAAGGAAAATCTATTGGCACCGACTGTTTTGCTGACCTCCTCAAAGCCCCAGGACTCACCGCTGGCCCAGGCCACCCTGCGGGGGTCAAGGGAAGGGGCTTTTTTTCTGATGACGGGGCCTCCTTCTGCCAGCCTTGGCTCTTGGGAAGCCAATGACGGGCTAAAGAGAAACGAAGAGTGGTATCTTTTCAAAAGGATAAGACGGCCGAGTCAGCAGTTGTGATTTCTGGAGAAAGCAGAAAAGAGGAATCGAAACTTTGCTTCGGGGGGAAAGGCCGAGCTGCACGCAGCACCATCTTCAAAATATTCCGGTGTTTTGGCTGAAGTTGTTTGATGAGAAGACCAACAAGGACGCTAAGGATGATGCCCAATAAATAAGAGGATATCAGAACTGGAAGGGAGCTTGGAGGTCTTCTAGTCCAACCCCCTGCTCAGGCCAATGGCTGTCCAGTCTCTTCTTCAAAACCTCCAGTGATGGAGCATCCACAACCTCTGGAGGGAAGCTGTTCCACTGGTTTATTGTTCTCGCTATCAGCAAATTTCTCCTTAGTTCCAGGCTCCTTGTCTCCTTGGTTAATTTCCACCCATTGCTTCTAGTCCTGCCTTCAGGTGCTTTGGAGAATAGTTTGATTCTCTGTGGCAGCCCCTCAAATAATGGAAGATGCCATCATGTCAACCCCGGTTCTTTTCTTCATTAAACTAGACATCCCCAATTCCAGCAACTGTTAGCAATAGCAATAGCAGTTAGACTTATATACCGCTTCATGGGGCTTTCAGCCCTCTCTAAGCGGTTTACAGAGTCAGCATATCACCCCCAACAATCCGATAGATAGATAGATAGATAGATAGATAGATAGATAGATAGATGATAGATAGATAGATAGATAGATAGATAGATAGATAGATAGATAGATAGATAGATAGACAGACAGACAGACAGACAGACAGACAGACAGAGATATAGATATAGATGATAGATAGATAGATAGATAGATAGATAGATAGATAGATAGATAGATAGATAGATAGATAGATAGATAGATAGATAGAGATAGATAGATAGATAGATAGATAGATAGATAGATAGATAGATAGATAGATAGATAGATGATAGCAATAGCAATAGCAGTTAGACTTATATACCGCTTCATAGGGCTTTCAGCCCTCTCTAAGCGGTTTACAGAGTCAGCCTATCACCCCCAACAACAATCCGGGTCCTCATTTCACCCACCTCGGAAGGATGGAAGGCTGAGTCAACCCTGAGCCGGTGAGATTAGAACCGCTGAACTGCAGATAGCAGTCAGCTGAAGTGGCCTGCAGTACTGCACCCTAACCACTGTGCCACCTCGGCTCAGAGATTCTGTACTCCTCCAGCCCCATAATCCTCTTTGTTGCTCTTCTCTGCACTCTTTCCAGAGTCTCAACATCGTGGTGACCAGAAGAGTGACACAGGATGTAGAATTTCAGCGATGGAAGTGACCTTGGAGGTCTTCTAGTCCAGCCCCTTGCTAAATTGGATGCAAATTACCAATGCAATTGGACAATCATTTTGTCTGGAATAGTCTGCGGTCTCCTGTTTCTGTCAAGGCAGTATAAAAATGTAAAGGTTTCCCCTTGCACATATGTGCTAGTCGTTCCCGACTCTAGGGGGCGGTGCTCATCTCCGTTTCAAAGCCGAACAGCCAGCGCTGTCCGAAGATGTCTCCGTGGTCATGTGGCCGGCATGACTCAATGCCAAAGGCGCACAGAACGTTGATCCCTTCCTACCAAAGGTGGTCCCTATTTTTCTACTTGCATTTTTAAGTGCTTTCGAACTGCTAGGTTGCCACAAGCTGGGACAAGCAATGGGAGCTCACTCCATTACGTGGTGGGGCTAGGGATTCGAACCGCCAAACTGCCGACCTTTCTGATCGACAAGCTCAGTGTCTTAGCCACGGAGTCACCGTGTCCCTTATATGCAGTATAAGGGTGCAGTATAGAACGGTACTATCGCTTCACCTGATTTTGAAAGGGTCCCTCTGGTGATACACCCTACCTGAGAGTAAGAGAGATTTGTCATGGAAATCCTTTTTTGCGGGGGGAGAAATGGCCTTATTGTCCTTTTCTTGTGACAAGCAAGAGGCCAGATTTAAGCCAGAAAAAATGGCACCTGCTTTCCCCCCCCCCCTATTGTGCTGAAGAGGCAGCCTGATAACCGTTTCCTAACTATATAAATGTTTCCAAGAACTAAATAGATCTCGCACTTCGGGACTCAAACCTTCCACCCCCAAAGCGCTGGGAGAACAGGAGGCAGCCCGATAAAAGCTGCCAGGGAAAGGATAAGCATAAACCAGGGTGATTTATTTCTATTTCAGAGTCCCTTCGCTCTTCTCTCCCTTTGATCGCAATCTGTGTTTTTCTATTTCTCAGCTTGCCGATTAATGATTTCGTGGGTTTGATCTAAAAGCTCCTGGAAGTTTGGTGCGGCTTTTATTTCCGCTGCCTGTGTTGCGTTTATGAAAATAGGTGTGTTGATTCTCGGTGGGGTTTTTACTACTGGCGCCCCAGATTGGAAAAGGCCGGGTTAAAGAGCGTGAAAATGATCCTGTTTTTGCCAGGGCCGTTGTAACTTTGAACAGTCACTAAATGAACTGCATCAAACCAGCCGTATTAAACTGGGAACCAAGTGTTCTGACCGAGGCTTCCCAAGAGCCGGAAGCCAACTCCACGTCCCGACAAAAACCCCTTTTATTAATTCCCGGTGAATTCTGCTCCTTCACATCCAGCAAACACTTTCAAGGGAGGATTTACAGTCACAGACCTCATCTGGCTTGGAGAGCTGCCAGGCCGATCTCTGCAGAACTTGGCCAGGAGTCTCAGAGAGCCACGAACCAATGAAGGGAACTCATGGTCTCCTGCAAACTCCACTCCCCTGTCGCTCCTCTTTTATTCCCTCTGGGAGGGGCCATTCACCGTCCACCTGTGGCCTTACTCCCAAACAGACCCCTGTTCTTTAGCTGCTCCCTTCGTCTGGCAACTCTGCGCATGGGCACACTGGGAACAGGCTCCAGCCGTTATTCTGCCTCACTGATGTCCGACTCCGAAGGCAGCTGATAGCTGGCATACGGCCCTGGCCCCCTCTCTGCCTCCGACACAGAGCCCTCCTCAGAGCCTCCCCCAGACTCCAGGACTGGCCCATCTTCCTCCCCAACCTCCCCACTCTCCGAATCTTCCGCCAGCTCCTCTGTCCGCTGACGGGCCACAACACCAAGTCAATTGAAGACGGTTGTTTGGAAATGGTGATGTTTATTCAACGTATTGTTCTCTCAAACTTATTTTTTTTAACGTTTATTTTTTTTAAAGGAACTCCGATTATTATTATATCTGCTGTAGTGATGGAAGGGGTGGGGAGATAATCTCCCTCTTCCAAAGTTTTTGCAAAAGCAGCTGTCGCCCCTCGCAATTAAATCCTCGCCGTTGTTCACAAGAGAGGTAAGGGATTCTCCCGACAGCGGCCGGGAAAATCGGAGAAGGCGTTCCCACTCCCAGGTATTATTATTATTTTTTTTTTCTCTCTTGGTTGTGTTTTGTTTTATCCTCCTTCCAGCCTGCCAGGGACTTCAAGTATTTACTTTTGCAGCAACTTTGCCAGAATCCCAGAGCATCCATTAGGGGATCCGGGTGCCTGGCTGAGCCCCGCACACCTCCCACCCTTCCCTCTGCAGTCAGCACCGAGGCGGCCTCTGCGTAATATTGTAAAAGCTCTCTAAAAAATTAATTAAGCCACATCCTGCTTACACTGCAGCCGAGAGCACTTTAGACCCTATCAAAAGTCATCCGAGTTCTCCGGCAGGGCTGCCGGCTGGAACCTTTCTTGGCCCCTCCGGCTTCCCCTTAGGGGACCCCCCGAGGTCATCTAGTCCAGCCCGCCGCCCGGGGCAGGAGTCCTTCTTCCCGGCCCATTGACATAGATAGGTAGAAGAATATATGAAGTGTAGAGAGGAGAGATATTTTAGACCAGTGGCATCGTCTACTTAACAAGCGTTCGCTTAATGGCCATTCAAAGTGACAATGAAAAACGTGACTTATGACCGGTTTTCACACTTATGACCGTTGCAGCTTCCCTGTGGCCATGTGTGGACACTCAGCCACGGGTTCATATTTATGACGGTTATAGTGTCCTGGGGTCACGCGATCCCCTTTTGAGAGCTTCTGACCAGCAAAGTCAATGGGGAAGCCAGATTCACTTAACGACTGTCTCGCTTAGCAACAGAGGTTTTGACTGTGGTCATAAATCAAGGACTACCTGTATACAGCATATATGTAAATATATATTTAGGTAGGTAGGTAGGTAGGTAGGTAGGTAGGTGGGTGGGTGGGTGGGTGGGTGGGTGGATGGATGGATGGATGGATAGATAGATGATAGATAGATAGATAGATGATAGATAGATAGATAGATAGATAGATAGATAGATAGATAGATAGATAGATAGATAGATAGATGAATGATAGATAGATGATAGATGGATGGATGACAGATAGAGATAGATGATAGATAGATGATAGATAGATGAATGAGATAAATAGATGATAGATAGATAGATAAATAGATGAATAGATAGATGAGAGATAGATTGATAGATATAGAAAGATAGATGATAGATGAATGACAGATAGATGATGGATGGATGGACGATAGATAGATAGATAGATAGATAGATAGATAGATAGATAGATAGATAGATAGATAGATAGATAGATAGATGATAGATAGATAGACAGATAAATTGATAGATGAGAAATAGATTGATAGATATAGAAAGATAGATGATAGATGAATGATAAATAGATGATGGATGGATGGATTGATGGATGATAGATAGATAGATAGATAGATAGATAGATAGATAGATAGATAGATAGATAGATGATTGATAGATTATAGATAGATGATACAAAGATAGATATAAAAGAGAGATCCACAATGCATGCATATATAAAATATATTTTATCCCTAGTAAATAAATAAAAAATCTATTTAAGAAGTCTTCAGACCATTTCAAGCATTCTACAGGAAACCCCCATAAATTTTAAAACAAGGCGCCGTTATTAAATTCCAAACCAAATAAATTACAGGCATTAAAGTTTAATCTAAAATCTAAACTACGGAATAATATATATGCACACGACCCCATGCAACACAAAATGCGATTGTTAACCACTCTGGAGGCCGCAGAAGAACCGCAGCACATTCAAATTTCAAATGTGGGGGGGCGGGGGACGATGACAAAACCCCACTTACGAATATGAACCTCTCCGTCTTCCGTGGGGAGCTGGGAGAGTTTTTAGAAACGAGGAAGGAATAAAAGGGATTTCACGCCTTTTTTCTTGGCTTCCCGCTGCCCTTTTATTCTTAAAAAAATAAAGGTATTTCTACCTGAATGCTGCCGCTGTTTGAGACCGGCACCATTAATGTGGGGGGGTACAAAAAAGGTGGGGGGGTAAGAAATCTCATGGTACCACCTTAGTTCTCATTTCCTGCATCTCATTATGGTGCTTTCTCCACAAACTTCAAAATTCTGCAGATTCCCCATTTCACAACAAACGGAAGGAAAAATCCCATTGAAAGGAATTAACCCCGTAGACCTGGCACGCTAGGGGGGGCAGCCCTCCAGTGACAACCACACGCTTAGTGACCATTCGGAGTTACGACGGTACTGAAAAAAAGGGAACTTAGGGACCATTCTTCACACATGAAATTTCGAAGCGTGTACTTACGACGGCCGCAGCATTAACAACCGCATTCCCAACTGAGCAACGGCAGCGATTCTCTTAACAACCGTGTCAAGAAAGATCATAAAATGCGGACGAACTCACTTAACAACTGCCTCGGGCTTTTGGGGGTTCATTTGTGGCCGTAAGCCGAGGGCTACCTGTAGTTTCAAAATCCCTCTCCTAGTTTGCCCCGTCTCCCAAGAAACTGTAAAGGCATGCAGTGCTAAAGCAGGGCGTGAAGTGAGATTTGGACATTAAGTGTGAAACCTACTGGGTCAGGCTGGACAGCCTCTCGGAGCCCCTTTACTTCTATAATTAAAGCCACATAGACAGAGTTGGAGCTTGCAAAAGAACAGGAGGCCAGGGCCTAACCACAAGATGTTCTAAGCCGATGTCCCTATGTCAAAATCTATGTCGAAAGTCCAAGGTTCAATTAAAGTTCGTTAATGACACGTAAGACATACCTGAAACAAAAGGAGAAGTAAGACCCCCATCTCCTTATAAGGCTTTCTCTCCTCAATGGAACCACTAAGAAATGTGTTAAGTGTTTCCGTGTTGCAAGGCTTTTGAGAATGTATAAGAACGCCTGCTTCGATAATAAAGGTTGTTCAGAACTTGCAATGCTAGCCATGGGCTACCTTTCTGAACCTGGATGCCAAATAAACCTTTCCTGGGTCCTGAGAAGTCTAACGCCTGTCATTTTCTGCAACAGAGCCCAACTTTAACTGCGATGTTAAAACCCCATTTTGCAAAACCCGGTTTAAAAGGAAAGATCCTCTTACCTTTCCAACGTTCTCTTTCTATTCTTCTGGAGCATGTTTCCCAAGGAGGTTCCAAGGAGGATGGTGCATCTGGCTGGCAAGGAAAGCCAGTTTCAATACCTTTACGCGGCAGTTTAGCCTGGCTGGCAGTCCTACGCCTCAGCGAACAAATCCGTGGTGGTTGTTAACCACCATGGTTTCCAAGGTCGCAGGGCGGATGGCACATCTGGCTGGCAAGGGAAGCCGTCTCTGGCGCCTTTACGTGGTAGTTGTGCCTTGCTGGCAATCCTCCGGCTTGGCAAATGAATCCGCGGACACGGGGAAAAGCGAGTCTTGTCTTCTGCGCTCGATATTAGCCAGCATTCATGGCCTGGGTTCACGTTAATCACAGCCCGTCCTTCTCTGAGTCAAGGCAGTTTGGGGGGCTTCTTGGAATAAAGCAAATTTGGGGGGGCTCCTCAACTTCCCAGAAAGAAAAATAGCAGATAGCTGACCAGGTCTCAGCCACCGAGTTTTGTTTTGCAAAAATTAAAGGTCTTTCTGGCCTAATGTGAAGTTGATTAGTTCCTGCAAGAGTTAAACCAGGGTTGGGACCCAGTTTAGAAGGACCAAAATAAATTAAAGCCGAGAAATGCATCCCCCCCCCCCCCAGCATTTTGGCCTAAAATTGTCTTAAAATTGTCAGAGAAACAAAAATCAAACAAAATGCAATGGCTTCTTGTGGGGGGGGGTCTGCTTTGAGCCCCTGGGCACAAGCCCCTTTTCTGGGCTTCTGGCTGCAAAGAGGCCCTTTCTTCCCTCAGACAAAAATCAAGCCAGGTTGAGGCCTATCAAAGTTTGTTCCCCCTCAGGAAAGCTCAAAGGACCCTCAAAAATCCCCCTCATTCCAAGGCTGCCCCCCATTTGCAATGAAGGCTCCTTTTGCACAGCCGCTTCTCCTCACAATTGTCACAAACAAACAAAAGGAAATAGCGGGGAGGGGTCAAACCCCCACCACCACCACCAGAAAAGGTTCTAAAATGTGGGTTTTTTAAGCCCTAAATTCATCCCCAGCTCTTGTTTTTAAAGCCAAGGGGAAAAGAGACGGTGAAAACGTTTCGTTTTTCCCTCAGGGAATCAAACCAGCTTTAGACCAAAGTCTCTTAGCTGTGGTTTAATGGAGAGTAAATTGGGTGGGGGGGAGCAGATTTATTTTGGCCACGGCCCCTCTCTAAACCAGGATTAAAGCGAACTTGAGGGTCCGGTCAGGAGTTAGCCGTGATGGTTATCCCTGTTCCAGCATCAAACCAGGTTTAAGAACTTGGACTAATCCTAGCTGTGGATCCTGGTTTAAGGAAGAGTAAATCTGAGGGGAGGGGGAGAGACATATTTTGGCCATGATGACCCATCCAGGTCTGACCTTGAGTTAGCCATGATGGCTATCCTCTCCAAAAATCAAACTAGCTTTTACACCCAAGTCTGTGGTTTAATGACTAGTATTTGGCCATGCCCCCACTCCAAACCAGGATTAAAGCAAATTGGGCGAACGGACCAGATTTATTTTGGCCACGGCCCCTCTCTAAACCAGGATTAAAGCAAACTTGACTGCCCTGAGCAGGAGTTAGCCATCATGGCTATCTGATTCCAACATCAAACCAGTTTTAGCCTGCCCGAATCTTTCCTGCAGCCCCCCCCCCCCCAGTTCTCACAAGTGAGACATATTGAGTTTTTGGCCCATTTTTAGGACGTTTCTTGCCATGGTCGTTAAGTGAACCTTGTGTCCCCGTCGCAGAAGGTCGCAAAAGGGGATCGCGTGACCCGGGGGGGGGGGACACACACCGCAACCGTCATAAATATGAGTCCAGTGCCAAGCGTCCAAATTTTCATCATGGGACCACGGGGGGGGGGGGGTGTCCATGTTTGTGAGTGTGAAAAGCGGCCGTACGATTGTAACCAAATGGCCACTAAATGGAATTGTTGTGAGTCAAGGAGCAACAAAAGTCGGAAGGGACCTCGGAGGTCTTCTAGTCCAACCCCCGGCCCAAGCAAGAGATGAACCCACCTGCGTTCCGTATTTTTTTGCTGCTAACAGGCTCACTTTTCAAAAGCTTTAAGAGTATTTTTCTCATGGCAGCACCAGCCTCCTTCTCCTCCTCTTCCTCCTTCTCCTCCTCTTCCTCCTCTTCCTCCTCCTCCTCTTCCTCCTAGTCTTCCTCCTCCTCTTCCTCCTCCTCCTCTTCCTCTTCCTCCTCCTCTTCCTCCTCCTTCTCCTCCTCCTCCTCCTCTTCCTCCTCCTCCTCCGGAGAAGCCAATGCCTGCAAAATGCCACTTCTGCATTGTGTCGTCACAATGGGAGTCGAAGCACTTTCTCCTTCGCAGGCAAAGGAAGCCGGTGGTTGTGGGTGGGGGTGTGCGGGGCCTGTGCAGAGACTGGCACTTAGGGGGTGCGTGTCTGTGTGTGTGTGCACCACAATTGAATAACCAGGGGTGTAAATCTGTGGGGAGAGTGAAGAGGTCCCCCTTGGCAGAGGTCTCTGCCCTCTTATTCTGCATATTCTCTCTGTTCACCTGTTATTCTGCATTCTGCCTCCGTTGTTCTGCAATCTACGCCTGTTATTCTGCATTCTGTATGAGTTGTTCTGCATTCTGCATCTATCCTTCTGCATTCAGTATCGATTATTCTGCGCTGTTCTGCATTCCCAACTGTTACTCTTTACACTTACCTGTTACTCTCTATCCTTAACTGCTATACTGTATTCCCTCTCTGTTATTCTGCCCGTCTGTTTCTGTCACTCTCTCTTCTCTTCCCTGTTGTTCTGCCTCCTGCCTCTGTTATTCTGCATCTGTGGTTCTGCCTTCTGTGTCTGTTGTTCTGCGAGAAAGGATCTCAAGGTCCCTTCCGACTCCGTTATGCTCTATTCGGCACTCCACAAGGGTGGAAATGTCCCTCAGGTGCGGAGTTAAGGACTTTTGTGCAGACAGTCCTTGAGTTACGACCGTGAGGGAGCTTGCCCTCACCCACGACAGACCCAAATTCACAGGCCTTCTTTGTGGTGGTTGCAACACCCATTCTCTACGAAGGAGGGTTTGTCAAAAACTGGAAGTCACAGAAACTTCACGAAGCACCGTCAGTCACATAAATATGACCATGCAAGAGCCGAGCTCTGATTATTTCAAGCCAGAAAGACGTGGGGAGTTAAAACATAGAATAACAGGGGCGGAAGGGACCTTGGAGATCAACTAGTCCAACCCCCTGCCCCAAGCAGGAGACCCTCCACCATCCCAGTTCAACGGCTGTCCGGTCTTCTCTTCAAGACCTCCAGTTTTCAAGAAATCAGAAATCCTTGTTGAAGGGCGAGTTCAGGTCAAGGACGGGGAACGCAGGACACGCAATAATGGACCGAATTAGATCGAGAGGGATCCGATGGGGCGTCTGGGGAGGGAAAGCAATTTCGCCGTGAACCCAGCGACCTGCAGAACTGCTGAGCTTCTGCGTGCAGAGAGAGCGAGCTCTGATTTAGTCTCCCGGGTGGAGCCGGCTCAGGTGGGGGGTGATCAACATCCATGCGGTTGCAAAGGGTGAGAGGTTGCACCTCGTTGCAACGGAGGAGGATGGGATTCGGGTGTTGTGTGGGGCAGGGGAGAGAAAGCTTCGTAGCTCAGGGTTTCACTGGGGGGCCCTGGGGGGGATCTCTGAGCTTGGTGGTTTTCTTGCAGGCATTTCATGACCCAACTATGGAATATCATCAGTGCTAGAAGGGAGTGCGGTGTGTGAAGAAGAAGAGGAGGAGGAGGAGGAGGAGGGAGAGAGAGAGAGGAGAAGGGCTGTGGAGTCCTGTGTGATCTCTGAGCTTCGTTGTTTTCTTGCAGACGTTTCATGACCCAACTAGGGAACATCATCAGTGCCAGAAGAGAGGGAGGTGTGTGGAGGGGATCAGGGGAAGACTATAGGGTCCTTGGTGTTCTCTGAGCTCAATGGTTTTCTTGCAGACCTCTCATGACCCAACTATGGAATATCATCAGTGCTGGAAGGGAGTGCGGTGTGTGAAGAAGAGGAGGAGGAGGAGGAGGAGGAGGAGGAGGAGGAGGAGGAGGAGGAGGAGGAGGAGGAGGAGGAGGAGAGGAGGAGGAGGAGGAGGAGGAAGGGGAAGGAGAGGAGAAAGAATGTGGGGTCCTTGGTGTTCTCTGAGCTTGGTGGTTTTCTTGCAGACATCTCAAGACCCAACCAGGTAACATTATCAGTGCTAGAAGGGAAGTGCTAGAAGGAAGGGGGTGGAGGAGGAGGAGGAGAGGAGAGGAGGAGGAGAGAGGAGGAGGAACAGGGAGGGGAAGGAGAGGAGAAAGAATATGGAGTCTTTGGTGTCCTCTAAACTTAATGGTTTTCTTGCAGACATTTCATGACCCAACTAGGGAATATCATCAGTGCTAGAAGGGAAAGGAGGAGGAGGAGGAGGAGGAGAGGGAGGGAGGGAGGGAGGGAAGGAAGGAAGGAAGGAAGGAAGGAAGGAAGGAAGGAAGGAAGGAAGGAAGGAAGGAAGGAAGGAAAGGAAAGGAAAGGAAAGGAAAGGAAGGATATTTTGATATATTCCAGCTAGTTGGGAATATCAACCAAATTCCACTGGGCTTGAAGAGCCGCTAAACTAAATGTGTCTCCCCCCCCCCCCCCGTTGGTGCTGGGAGGAGGGAAGGAGAAAGCCCCCCCCCCTGCCTTGGGAAGTCAAAGCAGGCGGGGAAATAGGCCGTGGCAAGCCCCTTCTGCCTCGTTGTTAAGAAAACGACACAAGTGTGTTTAGAGTCAGCAAGCGTTAGGCTCAGAGGAGCTGACTCAAATGCGCTCCGACTTTTCTGCTGCGGCAGCAGCCAAACACCCCCCCCAAAAAAAACAGGAGCGCCTGCCCACTCGAGAGACGCCCAGAGGCAGCCTCAGTCGAGGGGGTTAAGGAGGGGGGGGGCTGGTTGCATTCCCTGCTTGCTTCCTCCAAATGTGGGGGGTTTCTCGTTGGGGGGGTGGTAGATATTGGGGGGGAGAGGGGGGTTCTTAACCCAGCTACGTTTCCCAGCTTCTGCTCCTTTCCGATGGCGGCAGCCAGAATAGAGTTTAATTCAGATCACCTAAGAATACTGCACAGAAATTTATTTTCCTGCATAAGGGGGGGGGGGGCTCCTCGTCTTACGACTGCAGGGGAGCCCGGAATTTCCGCTGCTAAGCGAGACGGCGGTTAAATGAGTGTTTTGTCCCGTTTTTTTACCACCTTCCTTGCCCCACGGCTGTTAAGGGGATCCCTGCAGTCGTGAAGTCAGGAACTCGGTCGTTGAGCAAATCTGGTCTCCCCGTCGACTGGCCAGAAGGAAGGGGGATCGCGGCGACCGTCGTAACTAGGAGCCGGTTGCCAAGCACCCGGATTTTGCTCCCGTGACTGCTGAGATGCTGAAGCGGCCATAAACGTGGGAGGGAGAAAAATGGCTCTTTTTTCCCCAGTGCTATTCAGCGGCCCCTGGACGAACCGTTGTAGGTCGAGGACTTAAAAACAAGGCCTTGGATAGCCTGTTCAGCCTCGGCGTCAAGAAAGGCCTCCCTGTGGACTTAATGTGGAGCATAAAAAGAAGACGGGAGCCGAAGGGACTCTGAATCCCGACCTTTTCAAGCTTCTTCTGCGTGGCTGGGAGAGAGGCCGGCTTCCCTTCCAAACGTCCAGCCTTGTGGCTATCGAGATGAAGCCAAAGGGCCCAAGGACTCCGGACAGCCCTCTGTGTGTGTTTGGACCAGGCACAGAAAGAAAAGATGGACAGGCAGCCTTCCACGTACAACCGTTTGTTTAGCGACCGGTTCGAAGATACAACGGGGAAAAGGGGGGGCTTAGGACAACTCCTTTTCCCGCTCTGGCAGCCCCCCCAGGGTCGCGAGAGCAAAATACACGCTCTCGGCAGCCGACTCGACCTTACGACGGTCACAGGATCCCAGGGTCGTGGGAGACACTTTTGGAGCAAAGCCTTTAAGTCGGTGTGGAAGCCGGACTCGTTTAACAACCGTGCGACCCACTTAACAACAGAAGAGATTTGCTTAAGAAGTGAACCCAAGGTTTTCCTAAATAGGCCTTTGACTTACAACTGTTTCCTCTGCTAAGCGAGAAATTTATCCTCTTTTACGCTCTCTCTCTCGCCACAGTTGTTAAGTGAATCGCTGCAGTGGTTCAGCCAGTCTCGCGGCTGTTAAGCGAATCTCGCCTTCCCTGTTGATTTTGCTGGTCAGATGGTCGCAAAAGGGACATTGCAACCGTCATAAACACAGGTCAACCTGAATTTTGACCACCTGACCAGGGGGGAGGATATTGCAAAGGCCGTAAGTGCGAAAAATGGCCATAGGTTACTTTTCCCAGGAATGTTGCAATCGCGGAACCGTTGTGAATTCCCGGTGTGATTACGGCCACTAAACAAACTGTTGTATGTTGAGGACAACTTACAAGAGCCAAGGTGGCGCAGTGGTTAAATGCAGCACTGCAGGCTACTGCTAGATCAGCAGTTCAGCGGTTCTAATCTCACCGGCTCAGGGTTGACTCAGCCTTCCATCCTTCCGAGGTGGGTAAAATGAGGACCCAGATTGTTGGGGGCAATATGCTGACTCTCTGTAAACCGCTTAGAGAGGCCTGAAAGGCCTATGAAGCGGTATATAAGTCTACTGCTATTGCTATAATTCCTGGCGGGGTGTTTCCCCCCTTTCCGGTTGATAATAAAATCCAGGGGCCTCGTTTGCCGGAGATAAAATATTAACTTCTGGATGGGAGGCACAAGTGAAGAGCCAATCTGGGACTGATCAGAGGGGAAGCAAAGTCTGGAGTGAGCCGTAAGGAAGATTTATCAGGGACCATGGAAGGGATGAGTTTATTTAGGATCTGCTAAATGGTTCCAGGGGGAGCAGAAGGAAGCCAGCAGAGCCCAGAAGGGGATCAGCGTAATATACCAAGCGACGACTTTCCGAAGGAGCAGATTTTCTGGAGGAAGAAGAGACTCAGCTGCCCTTAAAAACCCAACGAAACAGCCCTTCGCACGCAGGATCCCGAAGTCTGGCTCCTTACAAGGTTGAAACTCTGGGGGAGGCGGAATGGATCTGGGGACCCCCACCCCCCAGAGCAGTGGTGGGTTTCAAAAAATTTTGGAACCTACTCTGTGGGTGTGGCCTCCTTTGTGGGAGTGGCTTGCTGGCCATGTGATCTGGTGGGAGTGGCTTGCCGGTCATGTGTTTTCTTTCTTTCTTTCTTTCTTTCTCTCTCTCTTTCCTTCCTTTTGTCTCTCTGTTCCTTTTTTCTTTCATCTCTCTCACTCTTTTTCTTTCTTCTTTCTTTCTTTCTCTGTCTTGCCTTCCTTTTGTCTCTGTTCCTTTTATCTCTCTCACTTTTTCTTTCTTCTTTCTTTCTCTCTCTTTCCTTCCTTTTGTCTCTCTGTTCCTTTTTTCTTTTTTTCTTTCATTTCTCTCTCACTCTTTTTCTTTCTTCTTTCTTTCTTTCTTTCTTTCTCTCTCTCTTTCCTTCCTTTTGTCTCTCTGTTCCTTTTTTCTTTTTTTCTTTCATTTCTCTCTCACTCTTTTTCTTTCTTTCTTTCTTTCTTTCTTTCTTTCTTTCTCTCTCTCTCTCTTTCCTTCCTTTTGTCTCTCTGTTCCTTTTTTCTTTCATCTCTCTCACTCTTTTTCTTTCTTCTTTCTTTCTTTCTTTCTCTCTTTCCTTCCTTTTGTCTCTGTTCCTTTTATCTCTCTCTCTCTTTTTCTTTCTTCTTTCTTTCTTTCTTTCTCTCTCTCTTTCCTTCCTTTTGTCTCTGTTCCTTTTTTCTTTTTTTCTTTCATTTCTCTCTCACTCTTTTTCTTTCTTCCTTTCTTTCTTTCTTTCTTTCTTTCTTTCTCTCTCTCTCTCTCTCTCTCTCTCTCTCTCTCTCTGTGTGTGTGTGTGTGTGTGTGTGTGTGGTGGGGTTTCAAAAATTTTTGGAGCCTCTTCTGTAGGTGTGGCCTGCTTTCTGGGTCCACTGGTGGAACCTCTTCTAACCAGTTCGGTAGATTTGACGAACCGGTTCTACCGAACAGGTGCGAATTGGTAGGAACCCCCCACCTCTGCCCCAGAGCAACCGATGTCAGTTTGGACCACTACTAACTCGGGTCTGTTTGCAGGGAGGGGGGGGAAAAACCCAGGATTAGGAACGTAAGCTCAACTGTAGAACCTCGAATCCAAAGGGCTGGAGGGGACCCCAGAGGCCTTCTAGTCCAACTCACCGACATCTTGAATTTGGATGGTTCTTTGCTTTCAATGTCTCTTTCTCCACCCGAAACTGGACCCTCCGGGGATGCTAACTATCCATCCCTTCCTGGACTGAGTGTGGAATTGCAAGGTCCACCCGTCATTCCAGGAAGGATTCGGCTGACCACATCACACTGTTGTGAGTAGACCAGGGGGCGTCCCAGCTGGACACTTCCTCCCCCTCTCCAAAACAGAAAATAAGATGGGTTGGAAGAGAACGGGAGAGTCATAAGGGGCCTTGGAGGTCTTCTAGTCCAACCCCCTGCCCCAGAGTTACTTTTTCAGGGCTGTCCTGTTCTTCAAACGGTCACTAAATGGAATGGTCGTGAGTCAAGGACTAACCGCATTAGTTTTATTATCCATTCACACAAAAAACTTCCCATCCTCCTGGCATTGACTGTCAGCCCCCCGTGTGATATATTAACCAAGGACAGTTTTGTTTTTTTCCCTGCCAAAATTTAACACTTTGATAGCCAGGCCAAGATTTAAAGTGGCTTCTTGCCCCGAGCAAATTCTCCCTGGAAAAATCCTTAAGATATAAGGAGATCCTGGGAGATCTGTTGTTGCAGGAAACCGCCCGATTGTGTTCCTGAACTGCCCGGGGATTTAAAACCCATCAGATCAGAATCCAACCCCCAAGATTTCTAGGCAAGGTTCACCGCGGAGACAAAGATGAGAGTTAAATGAAGGATTTTAAAGCCCCAGATCGGTTTTTAAGGACAGGAGAAAGGAGGACCGAGTGGTTTTTTGACCCGAAGCCTCGAAAATGGAAAGCTTTTTAGCTGAAACTGTTTGTCCGGCTGAATCTCGCTTGAAAATCCATTAGTGACCTCTGGCTGAAGTGATTACTGGCAAGGATTCCCTTATTCATCCTATTTGCACCGCTGTCTATTTTGGGATTGGCGTTTTTTAAAAATACATTTTGAAATAGCTTCCGGGTGGCGGCTCTTTCTGGAGGATTTTGGGGCCAGAGATGCACTTTGGTGGTGGGGGGGGACCCAATAGCAATAGCAATAGCAGTAGACTTATATACCGCTTCATAGGCCTTTCAGGCCTCTCTAAGCGGTTTACAGAGAGTCAGCATATTGCCCCCAACAATCTGGGTCCTCATTTTACCCACCTCGGAAGGATGGAAGGCTGAGTCAACCCTGAGCCGGTGAGATTTGAACCGCTGACCTGCTGATCTAGCAGTAGCCTGCAGTGCTGCATTTAACCACTGCGCCACCTTGACCCAGACTTTTGGAGAAGGAATTCTTCAAGGGGCTTAGTCTTTAAAGTCCCATCTTTGCACCATCCTGCAGTTCTTCAGTTAGGAACTTCAGCCGGCTAAGTAGATCTGATTTCCTGGGGGCTGGTCAGAAGGTCTCAAAAGGGGGGGGGGTCGCATGACCCCCCCCAAAGGACACTGCGGCCGTCATAAATGCAAGTCAGTGGCCAAGCGTCCGAATGTAAATCAAGTGATTGTGGGGATGCTGCAAGAGTCGTAACTGTGTAAAATGGCCGTAAGCCACTTTTCTTCAACGCCGTTGTGACTTCGAATGGCCACTAAATGGACTTAATGATGAAGGAGGAGGGGAGGAGGAGGAGGAAGGAAGGAAAGAAAGAGAACAAGGAAAACGAGGAGCGGTGGAGGAGGAGGAAGAGGGAGGAGGGAGTAAGGGAAGGAGGAGGAAGAGGAGGAACGAAGGGAAGGAAGGAAGAAGAGAAGGAAGAGGAGGGAGGAATGGAAGGAAGAAAAAGAGGAGGAAGAGGGAAGGGAGGGAGGGAAGAAGAGAAGGAAGAGGAGGGAGGAGGGAGGAATGGAAGGAAGAAAAAGAGGAGGAAGAGGAAGGAGAAGGGAGGGAGGGAAGAAGAGAAGGAAGAGGAGGGAGGAGGGAGGAATGGAAGGAAGAAAAAGAGGAGGAAGAGGAAGGAGGAGGGAGGGAGGGAAGAAGAAGAGGAGGAGAAGGAGAGAGATTGTAGAGTCTGTGGTGCTCCCTGAATCTTGCAGACATTTTATTACCAAATTAGGTAACATCATCAGTGTTGGGAGGCAGTGGGCTTTGCAGAGAGGAGGAAGAAATGTGCCACTTAATTAGGGAAGAATAATTTGAAAGAAAATAAGGGAGCCATGGCCTCTTGGACACCTTGAGGAGGAAACGGCGGATCCTCTCTTGGTCTGGAAGGGAGACGGTCCCTAAAACCTCCCCCCCCCCAAGGAAAAATAAGCCATCAAACTTTTAAGCAAGCCTTTTCTTCATTTCCCCCCCCCCCAAAAAAAAAATAATTTCAGCAAAAGAAAACCCAGCCATTTATTAGATTCCAACCATCTCCACCAACACCCGAAATCGATCACATCCATTTTAATTGGAAGAGAGAAAACCTGGCACCACTTTTCTCCCCCCCACCCTCCAAGACTCGGAGGGGGGAACCCGCTCCTTCGTTGCAGGGGGCCACTCGTTTTAAGTTAACGGGGCCCCGGGGGCCCCTGCGTCCTTCCTTCCCAAGTCCCCCCCCCACCCTGCCTCCATCCGACGTTTGCCGTGAAAATATCTGCGCGTGGAAAGGAAACCTGGGATCCGAGCTGCAAAGTGTGAGATTTTTATGGGTGCAATTAGAGAAAGGTTTGAATGCAGCTCGATGGCTCTGCACAAAAACAGAGTCACAACGCACGCACAAACACACACACACACAAACACACACGCACCCAGGGAGCAAGGTCTGTGTGACAAATGAGCTTGGCAATCCCACTGCAGCAACACGAGGCCCTTATATATTACGAGAAGGAAGATGAAGGAAGCCATTACTTCAAATAGCAGAGAGGATGGACGGCATTGGGAGTGGGGAGCAGAGGGGGGGGGAATAAAATAAAAACGGAATAAAATTTATAACCTCAGCCATCTGGACTGGCCAAATGTGATTTTTTTTTGGTATTGGGGACTCCAAATTGGCTTCAGCAGGTTCCTTTGCGGGAAAATCAGGGCGAAGGGTGGGTAAAATTTGGCATCAGATGCCCCCTCCCTCCATACCCACCAAACCCCGGGGGGGGGGGGGAATTAAGCCTTTGAAACTTCCCAAAGTGATTAAAAACATGCAGAAGGTTGTGAAGCTAATCTCAGGTTATTTAACAGGGAGTCCTCGGTTTACAACGATTTTTAAACAATGGTTCAAAGTTACGGCAGCGTTGAAAAAAAAATGGATTTACAGCTGCTCCTCCCGCTTGCAGCTGATCCTCGCGCTTATAACGGTCACGGCATCCCCGTGGTCGTGAGATCAAAACTGGGGTGCCTGGCAACCGGCATGGACTTACGAATCCAAGCTTTTGGTTGCTGAGCGAGACAGTTGTGAGTTTTGCCCCATTTTGCGACCTTTGTGAATCATGGCGTTTGATCAGCCAGTCAAACGGTCGTTGAGTGAGTCCGGCTTCCCCCCGTTGACTTTGCTGGACAGACGGTCGCAAAAGGGGATCGCGTGGCCCTGGGAACTCTGCAACCGTCATAAATACGAGTCAAGTGACCTTTTGAGGATGCTGCAGCAGTCACAAAAGGGTCCCAGGCGATTTACCAAAGTCGCTGCGCTGAGGTCTCACTTAGTGACAGGGATTTGGGGCTCCACTGTGGTCGTAAGTCGAGGACGACCTGGAAACGGCCTGAATCTACTTTTCACTTTTCTCTGGCTCGGGGGAATCTGTGCAGGGCGTTGCATTCGAGGTTGATGCTTGTAGAAATTTAATAAACTCCGGCATCAAATATTCATGGCTTTTACACGGGGTTAAGTCATTTTCCCTTGCCAAAATCAGCCCGGCCTCTTCATTTTTCATGAGGCGGCTGTAAAACAGGCCCCTCGCCCAGCACTGAAAGACCGGGCGGTGTTCGCACATCGTGTGGGGTGAGAGAAGCATCCAACTCCCCAGAGAAATCCCCCCCCTAAATAATGCAAGGAGTCTTCTTCTTCTTTCTTTCTTTTTCTTCTTCTTCTTCTTCTTCTTCTTCTTCTTCTTCTTCTTCTTCTTCTTTTCTTTTTCTTCTGCTTCTCCTCCTCCTCCTCCTCTTCCTCTCCTTCTCCTCTTCTTCTTTTCTTTTTCTTCTGCTTCTCCTCCTCCTCCTCCTCTCCTTCTCCTCTTCTTCTTTCTTTTTCTTCTACTTCTCCTCCTCTTCTTCTTCTGCTCCTCCTCCTCCTCCTCTTCTTCTTCTCCTCCTCCTCCTCCATTTCTTCTTCTTCTTCTTCTTCCTTTTCTTTTTCTTCTGCTTCTGCTTCTTCTCCTCCTCCTCCTCCTCTTCTTCTTCTTCTTCTCCTCCTCTTCTTCTTCTTTCTTTTTCTTCTGCTTCTGCTCCTCTTCTCCTCCTCTTCCTCTTCCTCTTCTTCTTGTTCTTCTTCTCCTCCTCCTCCTCTTCTTCTTCTTTTCTTTTTCTTCTGCTTCTGCTTCTCCTCCTCCTCCTCCATTTCTTCTGCTTCTTCTGCTTCTCCTCCTCCTCCTCCTCTTCATCTTCTTCTGCTTCTTCTTCTTCCTCTTCATCTTCTTCTGCTTCTCCTCCTCCTCCTCCTCTTCTTCTTCCTCCTCTTCTTCTGCAAGGCGGTGCCCCCCCCTCCCCAAATTGGCACCCGGCAAATGGAAAGGCCCCTTACCCAGCTTTGAAGGAGATCCATGGAAATTAGCCTCTTCCTGCCAGGCAATTGGGGTTTGATGGCACCAGAGTTCCTCCCAGGGAGACCTCGCCTCCCCCCCTGGCTCTTCTAAACTGCCCAAAGGGGGGGACCCCGTCCCTTTTCCGAAGCCTTTGGAAGGGCTCCTAAGAGAGGCCTGCACGGAAGGGGCTGCAAGAGGACATTGGGGGGGGGCTTTCCCGCAAGGAGTATTGTGCCATCTCTCCAATACAGGAGTTGGGGGAGGTTGGAATTAGGGTAGGGCGGGGGGTGGCAAAAGTGGAACTCATGCCAGCATGCCCATCCCTGTATTTTGGCTGCTTTCAGGCCGTTTGTGGCCCGTAAAACAGCCTGAAAATGTCCCCAAAAATGTCATGGAAACAGCCATGAAAACCATGGGAGTTTTTTGGTCATTTTGGGGGCCGTTTTCCGGCCCTCCAGGACCCATGAAGACCAACTGCCGGAAACCGGGAGAGCAGCTGGCGATGGTGCCCATGCCCACAGAGAGGGGCTCCACGTGCCTCCTCTGCCACGCATGCCACAGGTTCCCCATCACGGGGAACACATTTGTTTAGGGAAATCAAGGGGCTTAGGTGACTTGGGAGGAAGACGAGGGTGGCGGTGAAAGGAGGGAAGGAGGGAAGGGAGGAAAAGGGGAAGAAAGGGAAAGGAAAGAAGGGAGGAAGGAAGGAAGGGGAGAGAAGAAAGGGAGGGAGAGAAAAGAGGGAGGGAGGAAGAATAGGAAGGAGGGAAAGAAAAAGACAAAATGGAAAAAGAAAGGAAGGAGGGAAGTGGGCCAAGCCCTCTCTTCTCTTCTGGGGGAGGAACAGAGGAGAACTGTAGCTGGGGAGGGGGGGTGGGGGGGTTAAGCCTGTCCTGTTGGGTTTTGTTCTGCTTTCCTGGGAGCAGCTCCCCCCCCCCCAGACACACACACACCCTCAGGGAGGGGGGGAAAGGGGGCTGGGGCTGAGTTTATTTGAGGCCACCCATAAGCCCAGCACCCTCTCCAAATCGGAGGCTGCTGAAGCTGCAGTTGGCGAAGAGCAGAAACGCCCCCCCCCCACACAACTCTCCCCTTCGGCTGACGTCACAACCTCATCCTCTCTCTCCCAACTCCCTTTTTTCAGTGTTAGTGGAGCAGAAACTTCCCTCCACGCCCGGCAGCCTCTCCGGAAAGCCCAAGACGGCCGAGTCTGGGCAGGGCTGAAACTTCGCCCCCCCCTGGACCAAAGCCCTGAGTCCTTCTCTGGAAAGCCTTTCCTTTCAGACAGACAGACAATCCTGCATCTTCCAAGCAATTAGAAGGGGAGGGAGGGAGGGAGGAAAGAGGGAGGGAGGGAGGAAAAGAAGATGGAAGAGGAAGGAAGGAGGGAAAGAGAAGAGGAGGGAGGAAGGGAAGGAGAAAGGGAGAAGGGAAAGAAGGAAAGGAGAAAAAGAGGGTGGGAGGGAGAGAGGGAGGGAGGAAGGGAGGAAAGAGGGAGGAAGGGAGAGAGGGAAAGAAGAGGGAAAAGGAAGGAGGGAGGGAAGGAGAAAGGGAGAAGGGAAAGAAAGAAGGAAGGAAAGGAGAAAAACAGGGTGAGAGGGAGAGTGGGAGAGAGGGAGTGAGGAAGGAAGGAAGGAAGGAAGGAAGGAAAGAGGGAGGGAGGGAGGAAAAGAAGACGGAAGAGGAAGGAAGGAGAGAAAGAGAAGAGGAAGGAGGGAGGGAAGGAGAAAGGGAGAAGGGAAAGAAGGAAAGGAGAAAAAGAGAGTGGGGGAGAGAGGAAGGGAAAGAGAGGAGGGAGGAAGGGAAGGAGAAAGGGAGAAGGGAAAGAAGGAAAGGAAAAAAGAGGGTGGGTGGGAGGGAGGGAGGGAGGAAAAAAAGAGGGAGAGAGGGAAAGAAGAGGGAGAAGGAAGGAGGGAGGGAAAGAGAAGAGGAAGGAGGGAGGGAAAGAGAAAGGGAGAAGGGAAAGAAAGAAGGAAGGAGAAAAAGAGGGGAGGAAGGAAGGAAAGAAAGAAAGAATAAAAGGAGAGGGAAGATGAAGGAGGGAGGGAGGAAGGAAAAGTGAAAGAGAGGAAGGAAGCCTTCTATGTGTCTGCTCTGGCGTTCTTCTATCCTCATGGTGGTTTTCTTTAGCCCAGATCAAATGCTGGCTTGTCCAGAGAGAGAAGGTAGGTTAAACTAGGGGAAAGAACCTTGAGGGAAGGAAGCGCAGCCATTTCATTTCTGGGCGATGGGTGCCCCCTGCTGGTCAAAAGATGCGTGACAGTCTTCCTGCTTCCCATCCTCTTCTTGACAAGCCCAACATTCAAAACAGTAAAATTCAAAGTTTTTTACTTTCGGTGACTTCTCTTCTTCAGGAAGAGACTGGACAGCCATTTGTCCGGAATGGTCGAGGGTCTCATGCTTGAGCAGGGGTTGGACTAGAAGACCTCCGAGGTCCCTTCCATCCCTGTCACTCTATCTTCCGTGTTCTGGTTTGATTTTCTCCGTTGAAATAATAAGAGCCGCATTTTCATCCTTCAACTCTTGATTTGAGCCAAGTCCAGGCTGATGTCTGATGACAGGCCAGTTTCCATTTCTTTGTTCCCTTCGGGGTTTTTTTATTTTTTTATTTTTTGGCCCCTTCCAGCTTTTTAAGAGCATCTTTCAATTATAAACATTTGACAAGGGAGAGGATGACTTCATACCTTAAGGTTTTTTAAAAAAGGATTTTTCCTCCCTCCTGCAGCAATTTCTACAACCAGTTTTGGAAGGCAAAACAAATCCTTGCTAATAGCATTTTTATTGATTTTGCTTCCTTCTTCAACACAAAAACCTTGTAAGCCTGCCAAGGCAACCACGAGTGTGAGTGTGTGTTTGTGTGTGTGAGAGAGAGAGAGAGAGAATGAAGGGGGTGTTGGGGCTTAGAAAAAGGCTACACCAACCTAGCAGGGTGGGACGCTCCCCAAACCACAAATTTATAGACCGGTTAGAGGCATATAGGCAGCACACAGGTGGTCCTCAGTTCATAACCATCCATTTAGAAAAAAATAAATAAATAGCAAAGTTGGAGCTGAAAAAAGTGGCTTGCAACTGGTCCTCGCACTTATGACCGCGTTGCAATGTCCCCTCCCATTATTGCGTGATTGCGATCCAGGTGCTTGGCAAGTGACTTGCATTTGTGACAGTTGCAGCATCCTGCACTCCCCGTGTCACCATTCGCAGCTGACTTCTGATAAGCAACATCAGTCGGGGATGGAGGGTTCACTTAACGTCCAGCGGGGGGAGGGGGGTCGAAAAATTGGATGTGATTCATTTAATGACCAGACCGCCTAGCAACTTACCTTTCAGTCCCGATGACGGTCGTAAATCGAGGAGTACTTTTAATCCATGTCTCTGTTGCGGGTTGTGTATTTTTATTTTTGCAATTTTGCAAAAAAAATAATAATAATTCAAAAGGCTCATTTGAACTCGTAAACTCGACGCAGGCATATTCTTCTACACGTCGCATATATCTACGTGTCACATATATCTACGTTCCATCCAGGAGGAAAAGTGGGCTTACCCTCCCTAAAGATGGCCGTTTCTACGTCAGCCTTGGCCTACTGTTTAAAATTCTTAGAAAACACAGCACTGAAGGGGGTGAAGCACCTAACCCTAATCCTTAGGCGATTAAGAGATTACCTGGAATAAAAAAAAAACCGAAAAAAAGCTTCACAGTTAAGGAGCTCTTAGGCTTGGAAAGAACTGCCATATAAAGGTGCCCCGAAGAAAGATGGCGACGGCGCTCAAGGCGGGAATGAAGTCCCGTCGGGAGACGGGGGGAGGTCTTGTTGCCAGGCAACGACGGAAGAGAGAGGGCGTTCCCCCGTCCTGCATTTTAATTGGGCAACTTTACCGGAAAGGTGGTGCTGCTGCGGAAGGCGGAAGTCCTGGCGGGGAGCAGGTGGCCTTAGGGTGGTGGGGGTCCCGCCGCTTCTTCCATGCGGGCCCGGCGGGTGAGTGGAGCAGGCAAGGGGCGGGGCCTCTCGAGCCGCGATTTGCATATGGATATATGCAAAGCAGGCTAGCAGGACCTGCGGGGGGGCTATGCTAATTTATGCAAAAATTGTGCTAATATTTGAGTAAATGCATGGTTAACGAAAAGGATCACTTGGGGTACCTATGTGGGTGTATATGGGCATATATGTATGCGTGTGTATAAATATACACGTACATAATTAAATATTGAAATAAACATTTGCATAAACCATGCATTTGCTCGGATATTAGCATATATTTGCATAAATTATCCTAGGCGAATTAATGTAGAATTGTATTGATTTATACTAGTTTTTAAATTATATATGAGCGTGAATGATAAGGATTACTTGGGGTAATTAATTAATGTGGGTATGACTATATTATATGTGTATAAATATGCACTTATATAATTAAATATTACAATACTCGTTATCATCACACACATAATTTAAAAAACTTGTATAAATCAATACAATTCTATTATCGTTCTTTTTATATTTTATTTAAATTACAATAGACTATGAAACTAATATGTTAACATACATATTTATTGCGTTATGCATTCTATGTACACTAGTAGCATTCTAAGAAATGCTTTTCATGTGGAAATAGATGTTTACATCAATATTAGCCTAACCCTGAATAAATCAGCATGGGGACAATGGGAGCTTTCTAATGTTGCATGAATTGCCAGGGAAGGAAGGAGAGAAGGAGAGAAGAAAGGAGGGAAGGAAGGAGGGAATGTAGGAGAGAAGGAAGGGGGGAAGGAAGGAGGAAAGGAGAGAAGAAAGGAGGGAGGGAAGGGGGAAGGAGGGAGGGAAGGAAGGAGAGAAGGAGAGAAGAAAGGAGGGAAGGAAGGAAGGAGGGAAGGAAGGAGGGAAGGAAGGGGGAAAGGAAGGAGAGAAGGAGAGAAGAAAGGAGGGAAGGAAGGAAGGAAGGAGGGAAGGAGAGAAGAAAGGAGGGAAGGAAGGAGGGAATGTAGGAGAGAAGGAAGGGGGGAAGGAAGGAGGAAAGGAGAGAAGAAAGGAGGGAGGGAAGGGGGAAGGAGGAGGGAAGGAAGGAAGGAAGGAGAGAAGGAGAGAAGAAAGGAGGGAAGGAAGGAGGGAATGTAGGAGAGAAGGAAGGAGGAAAGGAGAGAAGAAAGGAGGGAGGGAAGGGGGAAGGAGGGAGGGAAGGAAGGAGAGAAGGAGAGAAGAAAGGAGGGAAGGAAGGAAGGAGGGAAGGAAGGAGGAAGGAAGGGGGAAAGGAAGGAGAGAAGGGAGAGAAGAAA
Source organism: Thamnophis sirtalis (assembly GCF_051295495.1). Classification (NCBI taxonomy): domain Eukaryota; kingdom Metazoa; phylum Chordata; class Lepidosauria; order Squamata; family Natricidae; genus Thamnophis; species Thamnophis sirtalis. Next base: position 47,157,193 of record NW_028261395.1, read on the forward strand.
GGAGGGAAGGAAGGGGAGGAAGGAGGGAAGAGAGGGAAGGAGGGAGGGAAGAGAAGGAGGAAAGGAAGGAGAGTAGAGAGAAGAAACGAGGGAAGGAAAGAGGGAGGGAGGGAAGGCTGTAAGATAAGATGGGTTTATGGATGTTAAGAAAGCAATCTTCAAGTATATTGTCAACTGTAGGGAAAAATTGTTATAAATACATATTATTAATAACAGTTATGAGATCATATAATTGTGAATGTATATATGAAATTGATAAAATAAAAAATTAATTTAAAAAAAGAAAGAATTGCCAGCCTAATAAGCATAGGCTAATGTTGATGCAAATGCCTAGTGCAGTGTTTCTCAACCTTGGCGACTTTAAGTCCTGTGGACTTCAACTCCCAGAATCCCCCAGCCAGCACACCTGTGCTGGCTGGGGGATTCTGGGAGTTGAAGTCCACAGGACTTAAAGTCCCCAAGGTTGAGAAACACTAGTGAGGTTCATGAGCCATAGCATCTCCTGCATTTTGGTACCCCTGAAGGGCAATCCATTGGTTTCCAAGTCCAGTTCTGACTTGCTAGCCATCCCACCAGCAGTTTCAACAGAATGCAGAATCACAGTAGCTGGAAAGGGACCTTGGAGGTCTTCTAGTCCAGCCCCAGTCTATCCAGTCTCTTCTCGAAGACCTCCAACGATGGAGCACCCACAACCTCCGGGGGGACAGCCTCCATCCCACTGATTGATTGTTCTCACCGATAGGAAGTGTCTCGTTTCGAGGGTCCTTGGCGGGCTTCCTTCTCTCCTTGCCCTTCCTTCCGCAGGGTCCTTCGCACAACGGGACCACCAGGCGTCCCTCGAAGAAGCCGAGATGCGAAAAGAAACGGGGGGCCAAGAAGACGACGGCGCCTGGGGTGGGGCTGGCTGATGAAGCCCACTCGGGAGCCTCCACCCTGGACCTTGAGGCGAGGGTGCCGAACGAGGAAAACCCCCAGGATGGAGCCCAGGAGAACACGGAGCCCAGGAGGTCTGAGGCCTTCCGGCCCCACCGGCCACAGGAGGGGGAGGAAGAGGAAGGAGACGAGACTGCGTCCACCTCTTTGCAGATGGAGCCGGAGGAGGCGTCCGGCCAAATCAGCGAGCCGGACAATAGCGTTTTCTTGGACGAGGACAGTAACCAGCCTCTGCCGATGGACCGGTTCTTCGGAAGCATGGCATTCACGCAGGTACGGGTGGGTGCCCTTCCGCAAGGCTGGCTGGGGCATTCTGGGAGTTGGGAGTCCACAGGAGGCAGGTAAGAGGCAAAAGGAGGCCCTCCTTCCTTTGGGTGGTCAACGGAAGGTGCTTCAGCCTCTTAATTTGGGGGATCAAAGTCCATACTAATGGAGGGCTGACACTTCAGCTCTGAAGGCCATCGCCTCTTTCTTCCAGGACCCCCCACCGGCCGCCTCCTTCTCACGGAGCAACACCAGCCGGCGGGAGTTCCGAAGAATGCACTTTATTGCCAAAGAGGAGGAAGAGGAGGAGAGCGGAGAAGAGGTGCTCTGAAGGCCCCGCAGTTCTCCCTGAAGGTTGTTTGAAGGCCAGCGAGAACCAACCCTGGGTGAATTGTCCCTTTTCCCAGGCCCAGTAAAGGCTAAGAATGCTCCTCGCCGTTGTAACATCTTCCAGAGTTTGTGTTCTTCAGGAAGAACCACCGGCGTGATGGTGATGGACGCTGGGCTACTCGCAAGCCAAGGTCCCCGTTTCTGGCGAAGCCCATGGGTCACAGCAGCAACGACGACCATGTTGACAGAGCCTTGGACGACTTGACAACCCACCACCCAGAAGTTGTGGGTGCTCCATCAATGGAGGTCTTCAAAGAGATTGGTCAGCCATTTGACTGGGCTGGAATAGACTCCTGCTTGAGCAGGGGGTTGGATTAGATGACCTCTGAGGTCCCTTCCAACTCTGTTGTTCCGTATGCTTCTTTTCCCCAGGCGTATCAAATCTCTCTTTATCTAAAAGCGTGTTTTTTAAACCATTTTCTGAGTTCATTCAGAGCTGTTTTTGAAGTTTGTAAAACCTGGCTAAGCTGTGGACTGCACGTTAAAACCTAGTTTATGTTCTGTGAACAGATGTTGGAGGGGTTAAAAAAAACTAATGGCAGATGTGTGGGCCCTCCCAGGTTGGGCACATCTGCCCCTAACTATGAATAAAAGACTCTTATTTTAGAGCTCAAGAAATGGTTTTTTTTTTTAAAGATACAAATGTTCACAAGATTTTGCTCCCTTAGATCAGTGTTTCTCAACCTTGGCCACTTGAAGATGTCTGGACTTCAACTCCCAGAATTCCCCAGCCAGCGAATGCTGGCTGGGGAATTCTGGGAGTTGAAGTCCATACATCTTCAAGTAGCCAAGGTTGAGAAACACTGCCTTAGATTACCACAATTATAAAGCTTTATTACTAAAATTAAAACAACCACGATGACCGAAAGGAACTGCTTTCGTCCCTGAAGGCTGAGTTGGTGCGCTTAGATCAGTAAAGGACAAAGTAACATTTATTATTTATATAATCTACGTAGTTGAGAGACACTGAAATCCAGGAACAGGCCCAAAACTGGATGAAAACAGGTCAGCAGCTCCTGTCCTTATTCTTCACAGCTGACACAATAGTTATCGCTTAAATCATAGCAATAGCAACAGCAGTTAGACTTATATACCGCTTCATAGGGCTTTCAGCCCTCTCTAAGCGGTTTAGAGTCAGCATATCGTCCCCCACAATCCGATAGATAGATATAGATATAGATGATAGATAAGATAGATAGAGATAGATAGATAGATTGATAGATATAAATAATTAGATATAGATAGATATAGCTAGATAGATAGTTAGATTAGATAGATAAGATAGATAGGTGATATAGATGATAGATAGATGATAGAGATAGATAGATAGATAGATAGATAGATAGATAGATAGATAGATAGATAGATAGATAGCAATAGCAGTTAGACTTTTATACCGCTTCATAAGGCTTTCAGCCCTCTCTAAGTGGTTTACAGAGTCAGCATTTTGCCCCCAACAACAATCCGGGTCCTCATTTCACCCACCTCGGAAGGATGGAAGGCTGAGTCAACCCTGAGCCGGTGAGATTTGAACAGCCGAACTGCAGTCAGCTGAAGTAGCCTGCAGTGCTGCACTCTAACCACTGCGCCACCTCGGTAGGATTCTTCCCACAGCACCGTCTGTAACTTACTAAAAGTGGTTACTGAACAAACCTGGTTTTTCTGGGTTCACATCGCCCATCAGACCCTGCAATGAAACAATTCCGGCTTGCAAGGGGATTTCCCGACATTTCCAAAGGTGGCTCACCAAGTTGCAGCCTTTAATGAATGGAAGAGGTGGGGGGAAACAAACGGCAAAAATATTCACTAATTTCTGTAATTTAATTTTTTTTTAATCTATTTTTTTAAAAAAAAATACGGAATGGAGTTAAAAGCAATCATTTAAATAACAAAAATAGCTTCCTGGCCAGGCAAATTTGATTCGGCCTCTTCTGCAGTCGTCGTTAAGCAAACGGCACAGCCGTTAAGCGGATCCCTTCTTAGCTATGGGGTGGGGCTTTTTTGTTGCCTTGTTTTTAGAAAGTTTGGTGTTGTTTTTTTGTTTCGTTTTCGACAATTGAGCCCGTGGACTTAGGTTGTGGCCGCAAAGAGGCCTGGTCTTCCGGCCTGCCTTTCGTTTACGGTAGATTTTTGTCCGGTCGCAGCCGAGGTTGTGGACTGTTTTCTTGTGGCACACAATGTGCACCAGTTTCAAATTGTCCGTGGTGAACATGAGCCGGTAAAAATATTCCCAGTCGATTTCCTTCCCGTCGCAGCCTTTCACGGCCTCGACTAAGGTGGGCAGGACCGCCCTCTTCTTCTCAATTCTGAAACAGAAAGGAAGGTTATGTGTATTTCTCAACTTAACTTATAAATTCAATAGTGATATTGCTGTTTCTTTTGAAATTCTTCCCCGTCTGTACATACGGCAGCCAGGGAGCTTAAAATTCAAGGAATGTTTTTTTGTCTACACACAATTGATCCATCATCCCCAGGAAGGGCCAAAAAATAATGACTGAATGAAGAGGGTGGGGTTGTGTTCCGAGACTCACATGTGGTCGAGGTTCCACGTGCTGAACAGAATTCGGCTTTCTTTGTTCCCGTAAGGGTTGATGGAGTGTCTCCAGGAGCAGTCTTCGGTGTCAAAGGGGCCCTGTAGATATGAGGCACACAAAGCTGGAGACAAGGAGTCCTCAACTTACAACAATTCATTTCGTGACCGTTCGAAGTACCAACGGCACTGAAAAAAGGAACTTAGGACCATTTGAATCCATTTTTATAAGTTGAGAACTACCTGGAGGTTTTATTTTGGCACTGTCAATATATGTTGGGCAGTTTGCATCTCTGTAAAGCCAGCGTGAGCATCCCCGTGCCCGCGGGCCCCACCCTGAAAGACCCACCCCCCTCTCCCCGTGCTTCCTGCAATGCCTGACCAAAGGTTCAACTTCGGAAAGCGAAAGTGAACCACTCAACGCCACTCAAAGAGGAAAATAAAAATGCTTTAACGCCTTTGCTTTGGTTTTCTTACCACTTACTTGGCAAGAGAACCAGCCTTCCGGTGTGCAGAGGCGATCCTTGGTCTCTTCCTTCCGGTCAAAATAAAAACCATTGTATTTCTCCGACTTCAGTTTCTCCAGCATGGCTTCAGCGATCCCACTGAATTTCATTTGGAGGGCGGGAGGGACGGCAGAAACGTAAGCCCCAACCTTTGGAGGGAGAAACGCAAGCTTTAAGTATCTTATTTAAAAATATCATTTAAAGATAATTGGGCTTCCTTGCCAGTCCGCTCCCCAAAGCAAACTTCACGGTGGTTTTTTTTTCCACAAACCAGGCTGAAACCTGATCGATCAAAAGCTAATTCAAACCCTGAATAAGAATGGCGAAAGCAAACCAAACTAAAAAGTAGGATGGAAAAAATGCAGGGAATTATGGGGGATGCCTTGCCCGTAACATAAAAGAAAGAAAATCCCAAAGCAGCTTAAAAAGGTTTGTGTCTATATTATCAGGGAGCCTTTGTGAGTTTGCAGTCCGCAAAAAATACACTCGACGTTTCCATGTAATTAAGAGCACAATATGGAAAGTTAGAATTACAAATGTTTAGTGCAGATAATGTGCCAAACTGTGCTTCACCTTGAATTTTATGCCTTTCTTTTTTGATTTAATAAACAAAATAGTAATGGGCCACAAAGTAATCATGCAAAAATAAGCAACTTTTTTGACTGTTAAGTGCTAATCAGTTCGAGGAAAAGTTCAATCAATCATTTAGGTTTAGGTTTAGGTTTATTGGGATTTATATGCCGCCCTTTTCCCTGAGGGGACTCAGGGCGGCTTACAACCACAGGGGAGGGGAAGTGCAAGGTCAAAACAAACACTTTGTGAACAAAAGAAAAATAATAAAACACAGCTTTCATTCAGCAATCAAACACTCGGGCGGGTAATTGGAAGCCTATCCCCAGGCCTGCTGGGAGAGCCAGATCTTGAGGGCTGCGCGGAAGGTCTGGGTCGTGGTGAGGGTGCGGATCTCCATGGGGAGCTCGTTCCATAGGGTCGGGGCAGCAACAGAAAAGGCTCTCCTCCGTGTGGTCGCCAGTCGACATTGACTGGCAGATGGAATTCGGAGGAGGCCCAGTCTGTGCGATCTGATTGGTCGATTTAGGGAGGTAATCGGCAGAAGGCGGTCTCTCAAGTACCTAGATCCACTACCATGGAGTGCTTTAAAGATGGTCATCATTATCCTGAAGCGCACCCGGAGACCAACAGGCAGCCAGTGCAGCTCGCGGAGGACAGGTGTAACGTGGGCGAACCGAGGTGCGCCCACTATCACTCGCGCGGCTGCATTTTGGACTAGCTGTAGTCGCCGGATGCACTTCAGGGGCAACCCCATGTAGAGCCCATTGCAGTATTCCAGTCTAGAGATCACAAGGGCTCGAGTGACTGTTGTGAGGGCCCCCCGATCTAGGTAGGGCCGCAACTGGCGGACCAGGCGAACCTGGGCAAATGCCCCCCTGGTCACAGCTGACAGCTGGTGGTCAAAAGTCAGCTGTGGATCCAGGAGGACTCCTAAGTTGCGGACCCTATCTGAGGGGTATAAAATTTGACCCCCCAGCCTAAGCGTTGGTGTATTAGCCAAATTATTGGGGGGGAAACACAACAGCCACTCGGTCTTATCCGGGTTGAGCACCAGTTTGTTAGCACTCATCCAGTCCTTAACGGCCTCCAGACCCCGGTTCATCACGTCCACCGCTTCATTGAGTTGGCACGGGGCGGACAGATACAATTGTGTATCGTCCGCATATTGATGGTATTTTATCCCGTTTTGTTAGCACTCATCCAGTCCTTAACGGCCTCCAGACCCCGGTTCATCACGTCCACCGCTTCATTGAGTTGGCACGGGGCGGACAGATACAATTGTGTATCGTCCGCATATTGATGGTATTTTATCCCGTGCCTCCGAATGATCTCGCCCAGCGGTTTCATGTATATGTTAAATAGTAGGGGGGATAGGACCGAACCCTGAGGTACTCCACATGTTAGGGGCCTCAGGGACGATCTCTGCCCCCCCACTAACACCGACTGCGACCTGTCCGAGAGGTAAGAGGAGAACCACCGCAAAACAGTGCCTCCCACTCCCACCTCCCGCAGTCGTCGCAGAAGGATACCATGGTCGATGGTATCGAAAGCCGCTGAGAGGTCAAGGAGAACCAGGATGGACGCATAGCCTCCATCTCTGGCCCTCCAGAGATCATCGGTCAATGCGACCAAAGCGGTTTCTGTGCTGTAACCAGGTCTGAAGCCGGACTGGAAGGGGTCAAGATAGCTAGCTTCCTCCAAGGCCCGTCGAAGCTGAAAGGCCACCACTTTCTCAACAACCTTCCCGATAAAGGGAAGGTTGGAGACAGGACGAAAGTTGTTTAAGATGGCTGGATCTAACGATGGTTTCTTTAGGAGGGGTCTCACCACCGCCGTTTTGAGTACGGCGGGGAAGTGCCCCTCCCGAAGAGAGGCGGTGACAACCGCCTGGATCCAGCCATGTGTCACCTCCCTGCTGTTAGCCACCAGCCAGGAGGGACACGGGTCCAGAATACAAGTGGAGGCACTTACAGCTCGGATGGCCTTGTCCACATCCCCAGAGGCAACTTCCTGGAACTCAACCCAGAACTGATGTGGCAAATGATCCTCCCGTGTCTCAGCTGGATCTACTGCGGTGGAGTCCAAGTCCGATCGCAACCGAGCTACTTTGTCCGCCAAGAATTGAGCATAATCCTCAGCCCTACCCTGCAAGGGGTCTCCCGCATCCCTCCTATTAAGGAGGGAGCGGGTTATCCTGAACAGGGCGGCTGGGCGTGACTCGGCGGACGCAACCAAGGAAGAAATATATGATCTTTTTGCAGTTCTTAATGCTCGGACATAGTCCTTGGTGCAGGTAGTTAAGAGTGCTCGGTTTACCTCGGACCTATCGGACCTCCACTGGTGCTCTAGGCATCTCCTCCGGCGTTTCTTCTCCCGGAGTTCCTCGGTAAACCAGGGAGCTCTCCGGGATCCACTGACCCGGAGGGGCCGTAGTGGCGCAATCCGGTCGAGAGACTCCGACGCCGCCGAGTACCAGGCGGCAGCCAGAGTCTCCGCCGAACTGTGGGCGAGGGTATCAGGAATAACCCCAAGCTCCGTCTGGAACCTCAAAGGGTCCATAAGTCGCCTGGGGCGGAACCACCTGGTCGGTTCCTCCTCCCTACGGTGGGGGTTTGGCCTCCGGAAGTCAAGCCTCAGTAGGCAATGGTCTGACCACGACAGGGGTATGATCTCATTACCCCTCAGACCAAGATCACACATCCACTGCTCCGAGAGGAATACGAGGTCGAGCATGTGACCCGCTGCATGGGTTGGGCCCCGAATTACTTGGGTCAAGCCCATGGCCGTCATGGAGGCCATGAACTCCTGCGCCCCATCAGAGCGTTCACCGAGCGATGGCAAGTTGAAATCCCCCAGAACTATAAGCCTGGGGAACTCAACTGCCAGCTCGGCTACTGACTCGAGGAGCGAGGGGAGGGATGCTGCAACGCAGTTGGGAGGCAGGTACGTTAGCAGCAAACCCACTTGACCCTTGAGGTCCAACTTTATCAGCAGAGACTCACACCCGACAAGCTCCGGAGCAGGGACCCTACGAGGTAACAGAGACTCCCGGATTACAATAGCCACACCGCCACCCCTTCCCTGGGCTCTCGGCTGATGAAGCACCTGAAATCCCTCTGGGCACATCTCTACAAGGGGGACTCCTCCTTCTGTGCCCAGCCAGGTTTCAGTAATACATGCCAGGTCTGCCCTCTCGTCAACAATTAAGTCCCGGACGAGGGGAGCTTTGTGAACAACAGACCTGGCATTTAGCGACAACAGCCTGAGACCAGGGTCCTGACTACTCGCGCCATCTGGTCTTGGAGTGGGACTCCTAGGGCCGGAAGGAGGGATCTCTGCAATGTAGCGAACCCTCCTTCCCCGGTAATGGCCAGCCCTAAGGTCCCCGCCGTATCTGCCTCTCCCTGTCACGACCGCTATGCTCCGACCCACTCCCATGTCCATGGTCCCCCCAACCACCCCGGTTCCTCCCGCCTTCCCCAGCAGGTCCTCCGAGTCAAACATACTCATTTATCCACTCTAACAATTCCCACGTAAAAATTTAAAACATATAAAATACAAGGGTAACAATTACTAAAAGTGGGCCATTCATTCAATTCCAGCCAGCTCCCATACACTCAGCATTCTATTTAAAATTGCGCAGTTATAGTATGTAATAATAATAATAATAATAATAATAATAATATGGGAACAATGGAGGAAGCGATGGTTTGCTCCTCTCCCTTCTTATGACCTGAGGAAATGTCCTAAGCCACCAAATCAAAAGTACGTAGTATATCAGGTGGCTGTAGGCAAGCGAAATTAAATATAAGACTCCAAAGTTCATAAACGACATCCGTATAGTCTTGTCCCACTGGTGGAAGTTAGCGGGCTGTATATTCGAGAGTCTCTTTCCCAAGGATATATAAGGGCCCCAATGTAGGGGACCAGAGTTCGAGGCTAACTTGCACCGCTCTTGGAGATGGAAGGAGAAATGCTGGTATTCTCGGGGCTCAGTCCTTATCCCTGTAGTCGCCATCCTCTATTTCTCCCCGCCAGTTGGCCACAGTCCTACTCCTCCTACTAGTTTAATGAGCAGGGAGCAAAGTCCGGAGGGGGCTACAACGACGATAGACAGCAAAGCAGCAGATGATAAATCATAAATAATAAAATGGCGACAGATAGTACAGTGAGCAGAGATAGATCCGAGGGGGGGGGGGCGTCTAGGGCGATAACAAGCACGTCCATTCAATCTGTAAATTCAGTGCAGCCTCCAACAACTTCCGACAGCCCCCTTCTTTAAAGTAAAATAAATTAAAAATTCACCCCTCTCAGTTCACTAGTCACCAAGACTCACAATCTCAGTCACGACTACTCAGCTCCAGCATAGTCAGCAAGCTGGCCGGAGAAGAGGATGTAAAATGTAATACTGTGAGTCAGCTGATTGGCGCCGCCATTTCCTCCATGCTTTCCTCCACGTTTCTCTTCCAACCTCAGCAGCTGCTGTTCCGCTGCTCTGGGATGGATGCTAGGACCAGGGGCCAGCAGGTAATTGGCCAGGGGGCTCACCAGCAGCACCAAGGGCTACCAGGAAGACCAGAGATGGTAAGGGGAGGCTCCAAACAGGCTCCGAACGCCCGCCGCCGCTCTCACCGCCGCGCGCCGCCGTCGCCGCCACCCTCGTACAGCTGGGTAGCCCGGGCTGCCGTTATGAAGAAAATGCGAGCCTCCGGATTCCGGGGATCTTAGGCTCTCCCAGGCGCTGTTCCCAAGGCCAGAGAAGGCCAGAGATGGTAAGGGGAGGCTCCGAACAGGCTCCGAACGCCCGCGCGCCGCTCTCACCGCCGCGCGTCGCCGTCGCCGCCGTCCTCGCACAGCTGGGTAGCCCGGGCTGCCGTTATGGAGAAAATGCGAGCCTCCGGATTTCAACAGGTCCTATGGGATCCGAGGGTCTTAGGCTCTCCCAGGCGCTGTTCCCAACAATTTTTGCGGTCCGTTTGGGGCTTCCCGGTGCTTTTTCGCCAGGTTAATGTAGAGCGAAAAAGCCCGGTCGCCATTCCAAACCCGCACATGCGCATAAATTTGCCGAATGCCTGATCACCATAAACAATGGTTAGGTAATAGGTAGGTATGGTGAAGGCCGGCTTTGTCTCCAAAAACCTTAAGGTCAAAATAAAGATTGGGTAAGGAGTTTCACACATTACCTCTTTCATGTATCCACGAATTCTGCTCTCACAACTATGGCGCATATAACTGGACTTGGTCTTAAACCGAGACTCAACCCCTAGGAATGGTCGGAAATGAATGCCGTCAGTCCTCTGCTTTCCCAAAAAGCCTCTTGGGCCCACATTCCAAATCCAAGCGAGACTGTCAAGTTTCTAGTCCTTAAGGCTGCGTTCCCCAAAACTCTCGACATCCTGAGCATTTTTACCCACAGACCAAACGCCAGAGAGATGCACAAGAGGTCGGCTCAGAACTGACCTTCAAACCACATCTCGTCTTCCTTTCTGCTTTCGGCAGAGATGTTTTCGCTGAGGTTCTGAATCAGGTCAGACAAGAGTTTGCACCTCATCGGAGCCTCCTCGCCTGAGAGGAGCCCCTGAGCTGCGTGGACCACGCCAGGAGAACAGCTGGAGAAAGCGCTCAGGAAGCGCTCGATCTCACTGACGTCTGCCAGGAGAAAAAGACGGGAAAACCAAAGATTACTCATTCCTGCAGATGATTAGCTTTAAGGGCATATGTATATGTGCATAAGGTAAAGGTTCCCCTCGCACATATGTGCTAGTTGTTCCTGACTCTAGGGGGCGGTGCTCCTCTCCGTTTCAAAGCTGAAGAGCCAGCGCTGTCCGAAGACATCTCCGTGGTCATGTGGCCGGCACGACTCAACGCTGAAGGCGCACGGAACGCTGTTCCCTTCCCACCAAAGGTGGTCCTTATTTTTCTATTTGCATTTTTTACCTGCTTTCAGACTGCTAGGTTGGCAGAAGCTGGGACAAGTCACAGGAGCTCCCTCCGTTACGTGGCGCTAGGGATTTGAACCGCCGGCCTTTCTGATTGACAAGCTCAGTATCTTAGCCACTGAGCCACCGCTTCCCCATGTGTGTGCGTACCTATATGTGTATACGAGTGTATGTATATGTATGTACGTATGAGTGCCTGTATGTATACATTTATTTGTCTGTGTTATATATGTACATGTGCATGTATGTATCTATATATTGGATCTTTGAGGTTTGCACATTTCCTAGTATGTCAAGTTGCTAGTCCTCAGGGTGGTCTCTAATCCAGAGTTAAAAATAAGGAACGATTTCAAAAGAAACAATTTAAAAACAAGACACCATACAATCAATCTGAGCAAGGCGCTAGTCCTCATAGAGGCAAAGTTCTAAATTTCTAACAGCGCTAGAAACCAACCCTTAGCTGACCTATTTGGGGCTGGTTGGAAGAGGAGCAGGGGAGGGGGTTGTGTTGTGTATTGTGTGTTGTGTATTTTGTTTGTGTGTGTGTGTGTGTGTGTGTGTTGCGCCACTTACATCCGCTCCATTCCTCCCCGGGGCGCAGCAGGATCAGTTCGGAGTTCTCGGGCAGGGCGCGGAAAGCCTCCTCGCTGACTTGGCGGCCGTCCTCGTAGCAGCCCAGCCGGCAGCCCTCCACCAAGGGCGGCTGTGGGGAAGCAGGGAAGCCCCTCAAGGGAACCGTTACTCGGACAGAGACGCGCCGGCCGCCCGCCCTCCTCCTCCTTCCCCTTCCCTTCATCCACCTCCAGCCGGGAGGCCTTCCGCAGCAGCTCCGCCAGGCTCCCGGCCGCCAGCCCGTATCTGCGCCCTGCGGGGCCCGCCCGCACTTTGAAGGCCTTGGCCGCCATTGCACCGGAAACCGCCCCCCCGCCTCCCCCCAACTGCGGCTCCTGCTCCTTGATTGGCCCGGAGCGCAGCCAATCCGTGGCCGATTCGCGACTGCGCACGCGCGGAAGGACCCCGCTGCGAGCATCCCATTCGCTGCCTCGCTGGCCCTTTCCCCCCCTCCCGCCGGCCCCACTGTGCCGCCGCGCTCACGCCTGCGCAGTCGCGCCGCAGCGGTTGCTAGGGGAACAGAGGCCCTAGTGATGGAACCGGAATAAAGTAGGAGGCGAGGGGGGCGAGAGGGACGGAGGGAGCCCCCCACCTTCTCTTGGGCTCCCCTCCCCAAACGTGGGGACTGTGGGGGGCGGGGCTCCCTTGGGGCGGGGGTGAAAGGGGCGGAGCTCCTCCCGAGTGCGGGGCCGGTGGAACTGCCCGCCACTAGATGGGGGCAGCGGGAAGGGGCTGGGGGGGGAGGGCTGGCGTTGCTAACATTGGGATTTATGGCTCCTCTTAACCGGGACGGGGGAGGGGAGGGGAGGGAAGCATCGCCGTACCCGAGAAGAGCCAGTCAAAGTGAGCTGTGCCCCCTCCCCTTTTGTTCTCCCCCCCCCTTCCCCGCAGTCGTCTTCATGGTGGTGAAGGTCGCGCGAGCAGAAGAGGCCGCCCCCGCCTGCCACGACGGACGGATTGGCTCCAGGTGGGGCTGGGAGAGGGGTGCGGGATGGAGGGGGGGGGGAGGCACCTGCATGCAAGCCCAGAACAGTGCAAAACATGTCAATCCAATGCATGCAAAACTCCTGCGCAATGCAAAACATGCCAACCCAACATATGCAAAGCATGGGGCATGCAAGGCCAGAACATGCAAAAGTCACGCCATTCCAACACATGCAAAACAATTGTGCGTGCTAGCACTGTGCAAGCAAAGTGTGTTCAATTTCTGTAGCTGCCCAGAGTCTCTTATTGAGAGGGACAGCTATATAGAAATCCAACAAATGTTTCTTCCCCTTTTTACGACCCTGTAGTCGTAATTCAGGGTAGATGTGGGGCAGCTGGGTGGAGATGAGCATTTACTGGCCGGATGCCCTTCCTGATGCCTGTGCGGAGTTGGCAGCAGATATTTTCTCTTGGGCCGCCGAGAGAGAAAAACGTCTGCTTGCTATACCTAAGATTGAAGTCTCAACCTTCACGAGTGGGAGGCGGGCATCTTCACCAACTAGGCCACTCAAATAAATAAATAAAACATGCCATTCCACGTGAAATGGTGGAAACACCATTGCACAGTGGGTGCAAACACAATACATGTAAAACACATGTGCATGCAGACCCAATACGTGCAATTTATTTATTTATATTTTCAAAGCACCTCTAGGTGACTCACAATAATACGCAAATCGATTGGGTGCAAATACACAACATGCAGATACGTGTGCCCAGGCCAGAGGCCCCAAATGTGTGAAGGGCCCTGTCTTCTGTTTTTACTTTGGTTTGGTTTATTGGTTTATTGGTTTTGCACTCCCGAAGGACTCCGGGCGGCTCACAATAAAACAGGGAAAGGAAAATAAATAAGACAATACAAAGAATTTAAAAATGCACAACATTCACAATTGAAGCGGGGCTGGATACTTCAACAGCCCCCAGCCTGCCGGAACAGCCAGGACTTAGTAGCTTTGCGGAAGGCCGGAAGGGTAGTAAGGGTCCGGATCTCTACGGGGAGCTCGTTCCAGAGGGCCGGAGCAGCAACAGAGAAGGCTCTCCCCCGGGGCTGGCAGATGGAACCCGGAGAAGGCCGAACCTGTGCGATCGAATTGGTCTTTGGGAGGTAATTGGCAGGAGGCAGTCTCTCAGGTACCCAGGTCCGATGCCATGCAGGGCTTTATAATAACTAGCACCTTGAAGCGAGTCCGGAGACTAATAGGTAGCCAGTGCAGCTCGCGGAGGATAGGTGTAACGTGGGTGAACCTAGGTGCACCCACAATCGCTCGCGCGGCTGCATTCTGGACAAGCTGAAGTCTCCGAATGCTCTTCAAGGGCAGCCCCATGTAGATAGTTTTATCCTGGTTTGTTTCCCACAGTTGCCAATTGAGTTGGGCAGCTGTATAAACAGACTGAATAAGATCGCTAAGTAGGAGGCAGCAAATGCGAATGTTTGAGATGGATCTTTGACTAACTTTCGAAGTCGCTTGCGGTTCACAGCGCAGAGTTAAAACGCCGTAATCGTTCTCCTTCTTGTAAAAAGCAGCCTGTTCTTTCTTCCTAGTTAGCACAAGAGGGCAGGATGCCACACAAGATTGGGTTTATTGTTATAAGTTCATCTGGACACGAGGACGGCTTCAGTGCCAAGGAACTGATGGTTCACGCGCCAGCGGTCAACGGATGGAGGTCACCAAGGTCAGGCCCTAAGAAATTCTAGATATTCCATGTGAGATTTTTTTCTTCGATTTAAATAAGTGGAACAAATAAATAAGATTTATATGCAGCCCCCCTCTTGTTTTCCACTGTTCAAAAGAAGCTTCTTCTCTCCCCCCCCCTCAAAAAAAATGGACAATAAAGCAACTAGAAAAAATTACAACCTGTCAGTCAGAGGGTTTTTAAAACTTTAGTAGCGTGTCTTCATCTCTATTATTAGGAGATCAGAATGTTGAAAAGGTCATAATTTTAAGCCCAGGATTGTAAAGCAGTCAGCCAAGAAAGTTTCCTCATAAATCATAAATTTCATGCATTTACCTTTAGCCTTCTTGGTTTTTAGAGTCCTGTGGCTACAGTATGTTATGTAGTGTTAAATTTATCCACATTGAATTAGGTATGTTCAGGCAGTTTAGCTGTATAGAGACGTCGGGGTTTCTGACATTTTATTTTCCTTCTTTTCCTTCTCTCCCTTTCTCCTTCCTTATCTCTCCTTTCTTCTCTCCCTTTTGTCTCTTTTTCTCCCTTTTTTCCTTCACTCCCTCTCCTTTTCCTCTCTTCTCCCTCCCTCCCTTCCTTCCTTCCCCCTGGTCACTGAGTGTAATAAAATATTCCCTCCGTTTCAAACCTGCCATGGGAAATCAAAGGCCTCCCTTCGTCTTTATTTTCAGACTCTGCCAGTATCCCCAAGAAATAGTCCTCCAGATGGTGGAAAGGTGCAGAATCCGAAAGCTGCAGCTCCTGGCTCACCAATATATGATCTCCAGCAAAATTGAGTTCTACATCAGCGAAAACCTGCCCGATTATTTTGCCCCCTATAAAACGGAGCAATTCCAGAGGCTGGGGTGAGCTTCCTCTTCCCTGACGTGCGTCAGTTTTCCTGCCTGAGTCCATCAGGGGGGGTCACCTAGACCAAGTGGGTTGTCATTGGGCATGTGGGATTTGCCCGGCCCCCTGGCTGATTCCGGATCAGACCGCCTGTAAAAGCAAGGTGCAATTCCCGATAAGCAACCATAGATCCTAAAAGACGTGTTTTGTGAATGCTGGCTGATTCTCTGCTTGTTCTCCTTTCCTTAGGAATTTGAGAGCATTTGTGGATAGTTTAGGATTTCAAGCCAGTAATTTGAAAAAGACGTACGCCCATCCAACACACACACACACACACAACACACACACACACACACACACACCTCTTGGCAGCTCACTCCAGGCATCCTTTTCTTAGGACATAAAATATTGAGCGTCCATCAGTGCCAACGGCTTCGCAATACTTGTAAAATATAATCTGCATTAAGCCTCTCTCTTTTTTTCCCCATCTTCTACAGTTATGTCTCCCTTTCCGATAATGAAAAGACCGGCTACAGGGCCCGGGAATTAAAATCGGTCTATGTGGATGCGGTTGGCCAATATCTAAAGTTGACTTTCCACAAAAGCTACGCCAACCGGTATAACCTATACAGCCAGGTAAAAAAAAATGCCACTCTCTAGATCAGTGTTTCTCAACCTTGGCCACTTGAAGATTCTCCGGACTTCAACTCCCAGAATTCCCCAGCCTGCCATGCTTTTCCGCCCACCAGAGTAGAGAGATTGCAGAAAAAGGGATTATAAGAGAGGACACTGTGGGGATATCGGAAAGAATGCGGTGGGGCCAGGGAATTGGGAGTTAAAGTCCACACGTCTCAAAAGTTGCCCAGGCTGTGAAACACTTAAGGGAAGACCGTATAAAAATCATTGAAGTTGATAGTAATATTCTGGTTTTGAATGGCCAGAGAGAACCTGTCTGTGGGGCCCACAACGTGCCTGGAAAAAATACAAATTATTAAGTTCCTTATTATAAAAATAATTAACGTAGGATGTAAAAGTTGACTTTCCTACGTGGATCATTAAAAGCAGACTGGCTGGGAAGTGGTTAAACTCTGTTTTTGTTGCCCCTTGGATTCTTCTCTTGTTCTCTTGAAACAAAAAAGACCTCCGCTCTCCCTTTCTCCCTCTTCTTTTCCCAGGTTGCTCTCGTGGCAATAAATATCATTGGGGAACCTGCGGATTTGAGCCATGAGAACAGCCAGGTAGGTCTGTTTACCCCCCTCCTCCCCCCCCCCAATTAAAGATTTTCAACCATCCTAAGTTACGACTCTGACAGGCAGACTCCATTACAGTCTGCAACTCAAGGTGCAGAGGTGGCCCTTGATACAGTTGTTCAGATGTAGAGGCTGTAACTCAAGGACCACCTGTATACGAGGACTAAAGCTAGTCCTTCGACCTACGACCACAATTGAGCTCAATGTTTGCTGAGCGAGATAGTTCTCAAGTGAGTTTTGCCCCATTTTACCACCTTTCTTGCCACAGTCGTTCAGTGAATCCCTGCAGTGTTTAAGTCAGCAGCACGGTCGTTAAGCGAATTGATTTCGCCGGTCAGAAGGTGGCAAAAGGGGATCGCGGGACGCTGCGTCCGTCATAAGTATGAGTCGGTTGCCAAGCGTCTGAATTTTGATCACACGGCCCGTGGAGATGCCGATGTGGTTATAAGTGTGAAAATGGTCATAAATCACGTTTTTTTCAGTGCCCTTGTGACTTCAAACAGTCACTAAACCAGTGTTTCTCAACCTTGGCCACTTGAAGATGTCCGGACTTCAACTCCCAGAATTCCCCAGCCAGCATTCGCTGGCTGGGGAATTCTGAGAGTTGAAGTCCAGACATCTTCAAGTGGCCAAGGTTGAGAAACACAGCACTAAACATATGATTGTTATGTGGAGATCTGCCTGCATTTCGGCGTTGCTGTCCCCCTTCCGGTCAAAAGTTCCACCTTTCTCTAGTCTTCCAGGGAGAAGCTGATCGACCATTACCTAGGCACCAATTCGGAGGACTCGGCCCTCGAGGGGAGCTACCCTGGGTGAGAACGGCCTCAACGGGGAAGCCTCTCCGCGCCCGTTTCCCTCCCCTCCCTTACCCACACCCGCCCGCCCACCGTGGGCACCCGGCCACCGTCCCAGGGCTGCCATTCTCCCCCTTCATTCCAGGAAGGCCGACGCCATTTCTCCGCTGGACGATCTGGCTTTTGACATGTACCAGGATCCGGAAGTGGCCCAGATCATCCGGAAGCTGGACGAGAAGAAGCACGAAGCGGTGCACATGGAGCACTACGACCACGCCAAGAAGCTCAAGCAGGCCATCGCGGACCTCCAGAAGGTAGTGGCGGCCGAGCATGAGAGTGGGTAGGGTCCGGATCTCTGGGGGGGTAGCTCATTCCATAGGTCCGAAATGTGGGAAGGTTTTTTTGTCCCCCTTCTGGGTGTTGAATATCAAAAGCTCTTCCTGTTGGGTTGGGGTAACCCGGTTTCTTAAACCAACCGTGGTTTAGTTTCTCATGGCTTTGAATGCAGACCTGGTGAATGGTGGCCAATTCATTCGTTTAATTATCCCTCGGACATAGCAATATAGCAGTAGACTTATATACCGCTTCATAGGCCTTTCAGGCCTCTCTAAGCGGTTTACAGAGAGTCAGCATATTGCCCCCAACAACAATCTGGGTCCTCATTTTACCCACCTCGGAAGGATGGAAGGCTGAGTCAACCCTGAGCCGGTGAGATTTGAACCGCTGACCTGCTGATCTAGCAGTAGCCTGCAGTGCTGCATTTAACCACTGCGACATCCGGGCACTTGCTCGCTCTCCCTGTGCTTCAGAGGCTTTCTCCTGACCGATTGCCTCCATGCCGGGCTCACGTTTCAGGTCGGGGAGCGGCTGGGC
Source organism: Thamnophis sirtalis (assembly GCF_051295495.1). Taxonomy (NCBI): domain Eukaryota; kingdom Metazoa; phylum Chordata; class Lepidosauria; order Squamata; family Natricidae; genus Thamnophis; species Thamnophis sirtalis. Next base: position 47,175,358 of record NW_028261395.1, read on the forward strand.
CGCTACGAGGTGGAGAAGCGGTGCGCCGTCAAGAGGGAGGACTACGACTTGGCCAAGCAGAAGAAGCAGCAGATGGAGGACTATCGGCTGAAGGTCTACCAGCAATTGGAGCTTCATAACCTCCTGGACCCAGAGCTTGCCGTGAGTGGGAAGGAATCCCCCGGGGCACCTCTGGAAGCCAGCTGTTTGGGACCCTGGGGAAAGCTGTCCTCTCTGAAGACTGATCAGGGGGTTGGGATTTATAGGATTTGGAAGGTCCGCTTTGGGTTCGAATTTGGCCGCTTGAAGATATGTGGACTTCAACTCCCTATTAGAAGAACCTGGGTGGCAGAGAAATAGGCACTGGGGGAGGGGGGGGCACCGTGTGCCACAGTAAACGTGGTAACCAGAGTTTCTCAGCCTTGGCAACGTGAAGATGTGTGGGCTTGAACTCCCAATTCTAACGCCTTCCTCTTGATGTGTACCCCCATTGCAATAGCAATAGCAGTAGCAGTTAGATTTATATACCGCTTCATAGGGCTTCCAGCCCTCTCTAAGCAGTTTACAGAGTCAGCATATCGCCCCCAACAATCCGATAGATAGATGATAGATAGATAGATAGATAGATAGATAGATAGATAGATAGATGATAGATAGATAGATAGATAGATAGATAGATAGATAGATAGATAGATAGATAGATAGATAGCAATAGCAATAGCAGTAGACTTATATACTGCTTCCTAGGGCTTTCAGCCCTCTCCAAGCGGTTTACAGAGTCAGCATATCGCCCCCAACAATCCGATAGATAGATGATAGATAGATAGATAGATAGATAGATAGATAGATAGATAGATAGATGATAGATAGATAGATAGATAGATAGATAGATAGATAGATAGCAATAGCAATAGCAGTAGACTTATATACTGCTTCCTAGGGCTTTCAGCCCTCTCCAAGCGGTTTACAGAGTCAGCATATCGCCCCCAACAATCCGATAGATAGATGATAGATAGATAGATAGATAGATAGATGATAGATAGATAGATAGATAGATGATAGATAGATAGATAGATAGATAGATAGATAGATAGATAGATAGATATAGATGATAGATAGATAGATAGATAGATAGCAATAGCAATAGCAGTTAGACTTATATACCGCTTCATAGGGCTTTCAGCCCTCTCTAAGCGGTTTACAGAGTCAGCATATTGCCCCCAACAATCTGGGTCCTCATTTCACCCACCTCGGAAGGATGGGAGGCTGAGTCAACCCTGAGCCGGTGAGATTTGAACCGCTGAACTGCTGATCTAGCAGTAGCCTGCAGTGCTGCATTTAACCACTGCGCCACCTTGCAGCCTGCTTACTCCCTTCTAATCCCTTTCTCTGCAATCAGAGACTTTGCATTGTCTCTGTCCTTGGGGGTTTTCTGAGAAGCAGAAGGGAGGAAGGAAGGAATGAAGGGTTGGGTGAATTCCTCTCGTTCACTCAGATCCGGCGAATACCTGACTTGCCGCTCGACCCCGTGGCTCAGCCCACCACGACCCTCCAGCAGAAGAAGCCCCTGCCGTCCCCCTGGCGGGAGAAAGCCGAGCCAGAGAGCCCTGCCTCTCCGCTGCACTCCGAGAAGCCCCCCGAAATCCCCTCGCCTGAGCCGGGCCCCTCTCAGGTGGCCTCCCCCCCACCGGCCCAGGCAGCTCCCATCGCTGCGGAGGGATTCCCCAGGATCAATGTAAGTTTGGGCCGACTCTTTCCTGCTTCTCTCGTCAGAGGTCGGGTGGGGGGGGGAGGAAAGGACACAGCAGGAATTCCCCCCCCCCCTGAAGAAGAGACCCAAGTGCCAAGACTCAGGGCCTTCTTCCTTCTTCTCTCTCCTTCCTTCTTTCTTCCGTTCTTTTACTTTTTCCTTTATCTTTTTCCCCTTCCTTTCTTCCCTCCTTTCTTCTCTCTCTTTCCTTCTTTCTTCCATTCTTTTCCTTTCTCTTTTTCTCCTTCCTTTCTTCCCTCCTTTCTTCTCTCTCCTTCCTTCTTTCTTCCTTCTTTTCCTTTCTCTTTTTCTCCTTCCTTTCTTCCCTCCTTTCTTCTCTCTCCTTCCTTCTTTCTTCCATTCTTTTCCTTTTTCCTTTCTCTTTGTCTCCTTCCTTTCTTCCCTCCTTTCTTCTCTCTCCTTCTATTCTTTTCCTTTTTCCTTTCTCTTTTTCTCCTTCCTTTCTTCCCTCCTTTCTTCTCTCTCTTTCCTTCTTTCTTCCGTTCTTTTCCTTTTTCCTTTCTCTTTGTCTCCTTCCTTTCTTCCCTCCTTTCTTCTCTCCCCTTCCTTCTTTCTTCCATTCTTTTCCTTTCTCTTTTTCTCCTTTCTTCCCTCCTTTCTTCTCTCCCCTTCCTTCTTTCTTCCATTATTTTCCTTTCTCCTTTCTCTTTTTCTCCTTCCTTTCTTCCCTCCTTTCTTCTCTCTCCTTCCTTCTTTCTTCTGTTTTTTTCCTTTCTTTTTTCTCCCTTCTTTCTTCCCTTCTTTTCCTTTCTCTTTTTCTCCTTCTTTTCTTCCCCTTGTCTCCTTTTCCTCTCTATCCGTCCTTTCCTCAAATGCCGAGTTCTTGTGGGAGAACTTTTTCCACAAGTATCTCCCGCCCTTCACATCTCTGGCCCTAGACACGAATCTTCCCCCCCATTCTTCTTCCTCTGTGCTACCACACTTCCCACTTTGCTTCCTTCAGAACTGCTGCCGGGGGGGGGAAGGGGGGTGTTTCCGGGAGCCGCACCCTGGAGGGCATCCAACCGAGGAGGGACGTCATCCGGCCACCCACCCACCTTTGACCGCAGGGGGGTGTGTGTCCTTCTCTTCCAGGTCGAGTTCTTGCCCTACGACGAGCGGCCCCTCCCGGCCATCCGCAAGCAGCAGGAGGAAGGCCTTTCCTTGCCGGAGCCCGAGATGAACGAGGAAGATCCCGGAGACACGCCCAGGAGCGGGGTGGTTGGCGATCCGGAGCCTCTGACCGAGAAGGCCCTGCGGGAAGCCAGCGCCGCCATAGACGTCTTCGGGGAAACTCTGGTAAGGGGGCAGGGAGGGGGGCAGGCAGCTCAGTTACCTACTGAGCCGAGGTGGCGCAGTGGTTAGGGGTGCAGTACTGCAGGCCACTTCAGCTGACTGTTATCTGCAGTTCGGCGGTTCTAATCTCACCGGGTCAGGGTTGACTCAGCCTTCCATCCTTCCGAGGTGGGTAAAATGAGGACCCAGATTGTTGGGGGCAATATGCTGACTCTGTAAACCGCTTAGAGAGGGCTGAAAGCCCTATGAAGCGGTATATAAGTCTAACTGCTATGGCTATTGCTAACTTCTGGAGTTCCACTGATGGATTTGTTCTCACGATCATGAAATTCCTCCTTGGTCCCAGGTTGGATCTCACCGTGATTAGTTTTCGCCCATTGTTTACCCTTCCTTCCCTCCTTCCTTCCCTCCTTCCTTCCTTCCTTCCCTCCTGCCTGCCCACCTGCTTGCCTTACTTTCCCCAGGTGGCCGGCGCCTATTCCAAAACCTGGTCATATCGCGAGGACTCGTTGTTGGCCATCTACAAGAAAATGACCGAGGCTCCCACCAGCATGCCAAAGGAAGAGCTCAAGAACATGCTCCGGGGGGCCATCTTTCTTGTCGTGAGGGCCATCAAAGATATCGTCTCTTCGGTGAGTAAAGGTGAAAAATGGGAGGTAGAGAGGGAGGGTGCTGTGTTCCACCAGTGGGGCTGGGAGCAGATTTGAACAGTGAGGAGGTTGGGGAGGAGGATGGGCCAGTCCTGGAGTCTGGGGGAGGCTCTGAGGAGGGCTCTATGTCAGAGGCAGAGACGGGGCCAGGGCCGTCTGACAGTTATCAGCTGCCTTCGGAGTCAGACGTCAGTGAGGCAGAAGAACAGCTGGAGCCTTTTCCCAGTGGGCGCATGCGCAGAGTGGCCAGACGAAGGGAAGAACTAAAGAACAGGGGTGGACTTGGGAGGAAGGCCTCAGGAGGATGGTGAATGGCCCCTCCCAGAGGGAATAAAAGAGGAACGAAAGGGGAGTGGAGCTTCCAGGAGACCATTAGTTCATTTCATTGGTTCGTGACTCTCCGAGGCTCCTGGCCAAGTTCTGCAGAGATCGGCCTGGCAGCTCTCCAAGCCAGATAAGGTCTGTGACCGTAAATCCTCCCTGGAAAGACTTTGCTGGAGGTGAAGGAGCAGAATTCACAGGGAATTAATAAAAGGGGGTTTTGTCGGGACAAGGAGTTGGCTTCAGGCGCTTGGGAAGCCTCGGTCAGAACAGTTTATCCCAGCACCCTGGTTCCCCAAATCCCCTCCCCGTCCCCAGGTCTCCTGCGCCTGCTTCCAGCTGATGCCAAAAAGAATAGCGGTTGCTTGAGGGGGGGGGGGGGCTTAAAAAAACCTGAAAACGTCTCACCTGGATGCCCTCTCTGTGTGGCTGCTTCCTTCTTTTAACCACGGCAGGTCTTCCACGCCTCCTTGAAGCTCCTGAAAATGAGCATCACGCAGTACATCCCCAAGCATAAACTGGGAAAGCAGGAGACCGTCTTCTGCGTGGAGCGCAGCTTCCCCAACCTCCTCTCCCGCACGGGGGACTCCTCGGCCCGCCTTCGGACGGCCGCTGCCAACTTCATCCAGGTCAGTCTGGCTTCAGGGAAGCCGCCTTGGGCTCATAACGGTTCCGCAGTCGGTTAGCTCAGTGTTTCTCAACCTTAGCAACTTGAAGATGTCCGGACTTCAATTCCCAGAATTCCCCAGCCAGCGAATCTTCAAGTTGACAAGGTTGAGAAACACTGTCCTAACCACTGCTGGGGAATTCTGGGAGTTGAAGTCCGGACATCTTCAAGTTGCCAAGGTTGAGAAACACTGGGTTAGCTGACTTGCCTTCTGTCGGGTAGCTGGAGATTTGTCCCGTGTTGTGATATCAGACGTGATTTAAAAATTCACCTTTTTTTTTTAAATGTTCTAGTCCAGTTTTCTTTTTTTAAATCTGTTAATTTTTCTTCCTGTTGCATTTTGTATTTGGATCTTCTGAGCAAAATGTTAAAAAATGAAATTAATTTCAGTGCAGTTTCATGCGTTTCTTCATATTTTTATGATTTCATTTGAGTGTTGTAAGCCACAATTCAAATGAAGGACTTCTTTATTTATTACGCGAAGAACGGTTGCAGGAACTGGGGATGTCTAGTTTAATGAAAAGAAGGACCAGGGGAGACAGGATAGCAGCCTTCCAATATCTCAGGGGTTTCCCCAAAGAAGAGGGAGTCAAGCTATTCTCCAAAGCACCTGAGGGCAGGACAAGAAGCAATGGGTGGAAACTAATCAAGGAGAGAAGCAATTTAGAACTGAGGAGAAATTTCCTGACAATTAGAACAATCAATCAGTGGAACAGCGAAGGAAGGAAGGAAGGAAGGAAGGAAGGAAGGAAGGAAGGAAGGAAGGGCAATGGATGGAAACTAATCAAGAAGAGAAGCAACTTAGAACTGAGGAGGAATTTCCCGACAGTTAGAACAATTAATCAGTGGAACAGAATTTGCCTTCAGAAGTTGTCAATGCCCCAACACTTGAAGTCTTTAAGAAGATGTTGGATAGCCATTTGTCTGAAACGGTATAAGTTTTCCTGCCTAGGCAGGGGGTTGGACTAGAAGACCTCCAAGGTCCCTTCCAACTTTGTTATTCTACTCTATTCTATTCTAAGAGTGCAGAGAAGAGCAAGAAAGAGGATTAGGGGACTGGAGACTAAAACCTATGAAGAACAGTTGCAGGAACTGGGTAGGTCTAGTTTAATAGAAAGAAGGACTGGGGAGACATGATAGCAGTCTTCCAATATCTCAGGGGTTGCCCCAAAGAAGAGGGAGTCAAGCTATTCTCCAAGGCACCTGAGGGCAGGACAAGAAGCAATGGGTGGAAACTAATCAAGGAGAGAAGCAACTTAGAACTTAAGGAGAAATTTCCTGACAGTGAGAACAATTAATCAGTGGAACAGAACTTGTGAATGCTCCAACACTGGAAGTCTTTGGATAGCCATTTGAAATGGTGTAGGGTTTCCTGCCTAGGCAGGAAAGGTTGGTCTAGAAGACCTCCAAGGTCCCTTCCAGCTCTGCTATTCTCTTCTAAACGAATGGTTGTAAGTCGAGGACCTTTCTATGCTGACGACCGAGTCTCTGCCTCTTCGCAGGAGATGGCCCTTTGCAGCGAAGTGAAACCCCTGCAGATCATCCCTGCCCACCTGGTGCAGCCCCTGAGGTCCAACTGCCCCACGCACCTCGCCATGAGCCAGATGGAGCTGGTGGAGCGCTTGCTGAAGCACCTGGGCACCGAGAACTCCGGCTTCACCGTCGATAACGTCATGCGGGTAAGAACTCTGGGATCCTCTTTGTCCTCGGATTTGAGCCAGAGACGGGACTTTTCTATTTTCATCCTCTCTTATCCCATCCCAACCAAAACTCTTTATTTCCTTGGACACTTAAACAGCCGGTATTTCTCCCCCTCGGCAGCTTGGTGATGTGTGGGGGCTTCAACTCCCAGAATTCCCCAGGAAGCCAACATAGCCCATTTCCCCCCGCCTCCCGTCCCCCGGAGCGGAGAGATTGCAGAGAAAGGGATTATAAGAGAGTCAAGCAGCCACAATGTTTGGGATGCACATCAAGCGTGAACGCCTTAGAACTGGGAGTTGAAGTCGAGACATTTCCAAGTTGCCGAACTCTTCGATTACCAGGTCAAGGGGGCGTATCTTTTTATATATATATATATATATAAATTTTTATTTTTATTACACAGACAACACATACATACAACAATAAAAAAAGAACAAAAAAGCATCATCACATCCAGCCTGTCGTTTGTTTACAGGTGTTTTAACATCCATATTCTGGAATAGACATTTACCATCTCAGATTTTCCATCTAGTATAACTAAATGCCTCGCTTTCATTGTACAGTATATGTTCAATTACAATTAGTATTATTTTTTCCCCAATAAGTCATAGTTCCCTTACATTCTTGATTATCTATTTGATAACAGTATAACCTTTATATAATCCCCATGTGAAAGAAAAGATTTTTTTTTTAACCAACCATTTATATTTATAACTATTTTCCATTATACATAATTCCACCAATCGACTATCAGGTATGCTGATGTTCATTGTTATCCTTGTACCTCATACCTTCAAACAGAAGTCTTATTCCTTCATTTTTCAACAAAATATTCTAAATAGTCGCTACATATATATATATACCAATTTTTAATTATTCCCTTATTAAAATTATCAACAACAAGATATCATTGTAATATGTTCTTAACAGTCACTCGGGCCCTTGTGACCTCTAGGCTGGAATACTGCAACGTGCTCTACATGGGGCTGCCCTTGAAGAGCATCCGGCGACTTCAGCTAGTCCAGAACGCAGCCGCGCGAGTGATTGTGGGTGCACCCCGGTTCACCCACATAACACCTATCCTCCGCGAGCTGCGCTGGCTACCTGTTGATCTCCGGGTGCGCTTCAAGGTGCTACTTATCACCCATAAAGCCCTTCATGGTACTGGATCTGCGTACTTGAGAGACCGCCTGCTGCCAATTACCTCCTCACGACCGATTAGATCACATAGATTAGGCCTCCTCCGAGTACCATCTGCCAGTCAGTGCCGACTGGCAACTACACGGAGGAGAGCCTTCTCGGTAGTAGCTCCGACCCTTTGGAACGATCTCCCCGTGGAGATTCGTACCCTCCAGACCTTCCGCACAGCCCTCAAGTCCTGGCTATCCCGTCAGGCCTGGGGACAAAGATAACTGTCCCCACCCGAATGATGAATGAATGTTGCTTACTATTTTATTTCTATGTATTGTTGTGTCTATTGTCTGTCTATCCCCCCCCTTATTTTATGTAAGCCGCCCTGAGTCCCCTCAGGGAAAAGGGCGGCCTATAAGCATTAATAAATACCAAATACCAATACCAAATATACATTATATCACCAATCCTCTGTCAAGTATACATATCTTGAGGCCCATCCCCTCTCCCCCCACCGGCCATCTTTTCCTTCTTGTGGCTCCAGATCCTAAATGATTATGCCGGACGCTCCGATTGTTGAGCCTGACCGGGCTGGTTTTCCTTCTCAGTTTGCCACAGGGGCTCTGGAGCACCGCGTCGTCGAGGTGCGGGAAACGGCCCTGCGGATCATCCTGGACATGTACCGGCAGCACCGAGAGACCGTCCTGGACTACCTGCCCCCCGACGACGCCAACACCCGGAAGAACGTCCTGTACAAGACCCTCTTCGACGGCTTCGCTAAAATCGACGGGCGGCTCACCGAGGCCGAGCTCAAAGTAAGGGAGGGTCCCCGCCCCTTTTTCAGGGCTCCGCGTGGTCCCTGCTGGAAATCCCTGGCTCTTAGAAACCCCAGGCGTGGGGCTGGCGCAGAGGGCAGGCCTTGAGTTGGCTTCCCCTGGCCCACGCTTAGTTGGGAAGGGGCCGGAGGAAGAGGCCGTGGGGCCCTCAGTGCTCTCCGACTTTGGTGGCTTTCTTAAGAGACCCATGATGGCAAACCTGTGGCATGCGTGCCAGAGGTGGCACATAGGTCCCTCTCTGTGGGCAGACATGCTGCTGCCAGCTGCTCTTCTGGTTTGAAAAACGGGGGCTTTTGGGGGGCATTTTCAGGCCATTTCTGGGCTGTTTTCAGGCCGAAGAGTGGCATGAAAATGGCCTGAAAAATGCCCCTCAAAATGGCCCCCAAATGGCATGAAAAATGCCTAAAAAAGCCCCCTCAAAACGCCCCCCCAAAACAGCCCAGGAAATGGCTTGAAAATGTCCCCCAAACTGTCTGGAAAATGGCATGCGTGCACCGGCCTGATGGTCTTTGGGGTTCCGGCTCTTCAGCGCACACACAGGCACACATGCACCCATGTTCCACTTTGGCCCTCCATCACTGTTCCAGACGTTTCACGGCCCAGCGAGGTGGCGTCATCAGTGCTAGAAGGAAGGGGGTGTGGGTTTCAGGGGGGAGGAAGAGGAGGGGGCTCCATGGCTGCCCGGCTGGTTGTCTCCGCAGGCCCAGAAGAAGCCGGGCGCGGAGGAAGCGGAGAAGGAGAAGAAGGACGAGATGAAAGCCTTGGAAGGCCAACTGGCAGCCCTGAAGGAGATGCAGGCAGAGGCCCAGGCCGACAAGGTCTCCTAGGGGCTTCAAAGACACCCCCCCCAACACCGTCCCCGTCCCCCGTCCCCCCGGCCAGCATGGGCCTCAGCAGATGTGGCCCTCCAGCACCTCTGTGGGGTGTCAGCCAGAGAATGGTCCCCCCCCCTGCCTCCTGCTGTGACTCGGGGGAGCCCCACATTGTCAACTGCCTGGCAGGTTTGGGGGTTACCCGATGAGACACACACAGACACACACACCCCTTTTGTTTTGCCTTGTTAATTAAACTTGGCTCTGCGCAAAGAGCCTGCGTTTCCCTTTCTCTTGACTCCCTTCACTTCTTTTTAGGAAAAAGACGGCGATTTCCAGAAACCAAAGAATCGAGGTACTGAATTCATGTTTTTTTAAGGCTTTTACACAGCACGGCTAAATTCGGCTACCCTGTGATTTAATTCCCGTAAAAATAAGGAGGAGGAAGCGTCCGGCTCTTTCGCAAAAGGAAGGGGCCTTTTAATTTTCTTCTAACGGTTGGATTGTACGGGGAGTCAGCCAGAGAAGGGCCCCCCAGCCAGAGAAGGCCTCCAGCCTTCCCCTTAATGACCGCTCGGAGTTGGGGGGAAAAGGGAATTTAGGGCCATGATCAAAATGCGGAGCCTTGGCAAGGGGCTCTTACGGAACTCTCTCCTTTTCCTTCCAAGTGGAAACGTCCAAGAAGAAAGAGAAAGAAGTCCCAGCGGATCCTCAGGATGACCATTCGTCCGTCACGAACTACCTGGACAAGTAAGTAGCTGGTGATTCCTTCCTTCCTTCCTTCTGTCTTCCTTTCCTCCTTCCCTTTCTCCTTCCTTCCTTCCCTCCCTTTCTCCTTCCTTCTTTCATTCCTTCCCTCCTTCCTTCCATCTTTCTCCCCTCCTTCCCTTTCTCCTTCCGTCTTTCCTTCCTTCCTTCCCTCCCCCCTCCTTCCTTCCATCTTCCTTCCATCCTTTCCTTCCTCCTTCCTTCCCTTTCTCCTTCCTTCTTTCCTTCTTTTTCTCCTTCCTTCTTTCCTTCTTTTTCTCCTTCCTTCCTTCTCCTTCCGTCTTTCCTTCTTTCCTTCCCCCTCTCCTTCCTTCCCTTTCTCCTTCTTTCCTTCCTTCTCTCCTTCCTTCCGTATTTCTTCCCTCCTTTCCTTTCTCCTTCCTTCCTTCCCTTTCTCCTTCCTTCTTTCCTTCCTCCCCTCCCTCCCTCTCTCCTTCCTTCCTTCTGTCTTCCTTCCCTCCTTCTCTTTCTCCTTCCTTTCCTTCATTTTTCCCTCCTTCCCCCTTTCTCTTTCCTCCTTCCCTTCCTCCCTCTTTTCTTATCGGGCATAAAGAATCAGGACCACACATTATCCTCCAATGAAGCTTCTTCACGCAGCCCTGAACGGAGGCTAGGGGAGAGCCAAGAGGAGAGAGCGCCAGAGGGGGCTTGGGTGGGGGGCCTTTTCCAGGGGGTGCCGTTCCCGTGGCTGAATCTGAGGGTTTTCCCCCCCCCCTGTTCTTCCTCCCCACCAGCCTCTGCATCTTTTGTGGGGAAAGGGACGAGACCTTCACCGAGGAAGGGCTGGACCTCCATTACTGGAAGCACTGCCCCATGCTGACCAGGTGTGACTTCTGTAAGCAGGTGAGCCTCCCCTCCTTCCCTGAGGGGCTCCCCTCCTGGACTTGGGGGCGGGGGTGCTCCGTCTCTGGAGGTTTCAGGAAAAGATTGGACGGATTTTCAGCGGCATCCCCGGGGGTCACGTGGACGCTCGGCAACCGACTCCTATTTATGACGGTTGCAGTGCCCCGGGGGCCTCCTGACGAGCACAGTCAATGGGGAAGCCGGATTCGCTTAACAACCGAGTTAGTAACTGAACAGCTGCAGGGATTCACTTAAGAACCCTTGTAAGAAAGTGGCCGTAAAATGAGGCAAAACTCAGTTAACAACTCTCTCACCTGCTTGGACAGGGGGTTGGACTAGAAGACCTCCAAGGTCCCTTCCAGACCTGTGACTTTTAAGGCCCTTGGTTACACCCTCCTCTTCATTGCCTCGTAACAGAATCACAAGAGCTGGAAGGGACCTCGGAGGTCTTCTAGTCCAACCCCCTCCCTGCTCAAGCAGGGGGACAATCAACCACCCCAGTCAAACGGCTGCCCAGGCTCCTCTTAGAAACCCACAACGTCTGGAGGGGGAAATCCCCACGGATTCCTTGTCCTGCCTTAACTCCTTTTGCAAAAGGAAAATGCCAGACCTATTTTGCAAGCCAGTCCTAGGAGTTTGGGGAGAAGGAACTCTGGTCAGTGAAAGCTGGTCGCTAACGGAGAACCTGGCCACAAAACGGTTGGGAAGGCAGGCCTGGCTTCTTTGGTGGTGGTGGGGGCAACAGGGGGGTCTTCCTGCCAGCCTGGGAAGAAAGAAACACGCCCCCCCCCAGACAGAGACCGGTTTGCCCTCCTCTCAAGCCGAGGCCGCCTTCTCTTCCCACCTGGGCAGGTGGTGGAGATCGCCAGCCTGACGGAGCACCTGCTGACGGAGTGCGAGCGGAAGGACAACTTTGCCAAGTGTTCTCGTTGTTGCGAGGCCCTGCCGAAGGACGAGCTGCCCCGGCACGCCAAGAGCAGAGCCTGCAACCGTAAGTCCTTCGTTGGCGGCCGCCCAGGGACCTCCGTTGGCATCTGGGACCCTCCCCTGGCTGACGGTCTCCTCCCCCCCTCTCTCTCTCCTCTCCAGCCGCCAAGCCTGAGAAAGTGGCCAATCGCTGCCCGTTATGCCACGAGAATTTTACGCCGGGCGAGGAGGTGAGAGCCGCGGGCGCGAAGCAGAGGAATTGATGGTGGAGTGAAGAGTTTGGGCAGGGGGGAACAGAGGAAGGGTCCCCTTCCTGTCCTGGGCGACCGAGGACAGCCGTTGACTTGCATTAATGAGGGGAAGTCCGCGTGGGTTCAATCCGGGCAGAGCTATAATTCTTTTTGCATTTCTACGTTGCTTATATTTCTCAAATCGATCAGAATTTCAGGGACTTGGCAATCGGCATTTATAAACTTCCCCACTTTAAGAGGGGTGGACTTCCAACTCCCAGAAATCCCCAGCCAGCTCTGCTCTTAAAGGGCTCGAGCCCCCCACGGCCCTGGGGGTTTATTAACAGAATTAAGAAGCAGGATGTACAAAAAGCACCTTGACCCACCCCAAATAGTGTGAGAATCAGGGAGCTGCGTCAGGATCTTGACCCCCTCGGAACAGTCCCAGCGCTCCTCCCTGGGTGGATTATCTCATTCATTTTTAATCCTGGGTTTGGTCCTTCGACATCCGCCTCCCCCCTCCTCTTCCCCACCGCATTTTCTCACCATGAGGGGAACCCCCACTGCCACCGAGCCACCATTCTTCCACTGGGGGTTGTGAGCCTGTCGTCCGTTGCTCCTTCTCTCTCTCTCTTCTCTCTCTCTTCATGGCTGCTGTAGACCGGTGTTTCCCAACCTTGGCGACTTTAAGTCCTGTGGACTTCAACTCCCAGAATTCCCCCAGCCAGCTATGCTGGCTGGGGGATTCTGGGAGTTGAAGTCCACAGGACTTAAAGTCGCCAAGGTTGAGAAACACTGCTGTAGACCATCTGAACCTTTCTTTCCTCCTCTCTCCCTCCCCCCACCTGCCCCCCACCCCACCCCGCAGGCCTGGAAGGTGCACCTGATGGGCAAAGACGGCTGCCGCATGAACCCTAGGCACGCACATTCCCTGAACAAGAGCCTTCCGACGCAGACCGCCACCGGTAAAGACCCTCCCGTCTCTCCCCCTCCCTCCTCCATAAACTGGGGTGACCTCCTTCCCCCCCCCAGAAACCAGGGCTGCAAAACGCAGGCAGCTGGCACTTCTGGCTGGGAATCCGCGTCTTACTGTCCTTGACTTCACAACCGTTCCTTTAACCAACAGCGCTGAAAAAAGTTACAGCCGGTCCTCGCGCTTACGACTCTCACCACACCAAACCGGTGTGTATCTGAGACGGTTGCAGGATTGGCGACCTTCTTGGCTAAGCAAAATGAACCGGATTCACTTAAGAACCACGCGATTCACTTAACAGCCACAGCAAAAAATGTTTATATGTGGTGTCCCTTATACAAAAGGACACACACACAAACAACCCTCCAGGGTTAAATATCGCCTACATGTTATCGCCCAGAGGGGGAGGGAAGGGAGGTGGGGATTTAGGGGGAGTGGGGAGGGGGGAAATACAATATGTGTTAAATTCCATGATTGTATTTGTATACTGTGGCTTTTCAATGTTAGTGCGAAAATAGAACAAACCGAATATACTGGAAGGTAATAGAAATATACCGAAGGAAAGAGTCGAGTGAAAGAAGAAGGAGGGTGGAGAGGGTGAGAGAGAGGAGGAGGAGAAGGGAGGGAGGGAATGGATTAGAGGGAGTGATAGGGTTAGGGTTAGAAAGAAGGGGAGGGGAATTAGGTGTAGAGGGGTGTGTGAGAAGGAAGAATGAAAGTTGGAGGGGGTTGAAAGAGGGTGTATGGTGGGCCAAGGTGGTATATTGGGTTTGTATTGTAGAGGGCATTTTCTATATAAGTGAGGGCCGTGTTTATTACTCAATGTTATATGCCCTGATTAAGCACAGTGAATATGTGATTGTATAGAATGAAAACATAATAAAAAATATATATATCAGAGTATCCCCATAGGCGGCAAGTATATTTAACGAATAAATGAAAAAACGAACACCGTACAAATGACAACGTAGAATAATTATATTGGGACTGGAATTCTGTTGCAAGCTTGGCCAGAGTTGCGGCTTCAGGGAACAGCCTCGAAATTTCAATGGTTAATAATAACCACGCGATTCCCTTAAGAGCCGCAGCGACTCACTTAACAACCAAAAGATCAGGCGATCCGGCTAAAAGGTAACTAAAAGGTTCAGTGGAAAATCCTGTTCCCCCATTGAGGTCGTATGTGACGTTCCCGTGGTTCGTCCATGAGTCCAATGTGGAGAAAAGACACGGACACGACCTTTCTCGGGATGGAGCGACCCAGATTGGGGGTCTGGGAGCCCCTTTTATTGAGATAGGACAAAGGCAGGAGGAGCAATCAGCATGTGATTAAAAACAGCCTTTAAAAGTACAATTTCTAATCTACTGCTCAGGGAAGTTCTGTCTATATATGGTCAAATCCTGGGCGTCATTGGTAGGGCACATCTCAGGATGTTATGTTATTCACTATCAGGATGTTATGGAGTTTTAGGAGTTTGTTTTCTCCTGTGTGGTTCAGCGTGGCTCTGCATGCCCTGGTATGAACTGGGCCATGGAGGACACACACCTACACAAGGAACTATATTACAACAGTCGTAAGCCGAGGACTACTGTTAGTTTCAGCTCTACACACAGACAGAGCCCATCTTTGGCTGCAGACTCCCTCCCCTTCCCATCTGTTCCTCAGAAGGGGTGCTAAATTCTCTCTCACACACACTCTCTTATTTTTCTCTCTTTTCGGTCTTAATTTGCAGGTCGGGCTGGCGGGAGCGTCCTGAACCGGTCGGGGCCCCTGGGAGCGAAGCTGCGGTCGCCCACCGTGGGGAGCAAAATCCCCGCCCCTCGAGGAGGCTTCAATAAAAACGCTGGCAGAACGTATGCGAAGCGATGAGGCAGCTCCCTTCTTTACCTCCCAGGGGCCCCCCGTTTCTCTCCTTTCGCTGCAGGACGCCTCGCGGTCCGCGTGGAGCAGCGGCGGTCCGATGGGGATGGGGGCGCACCCTGATCCTCTGCCATTCGCAACCCCCCCCCTTCCCCCTTTCATTTACAATGGCTGCAGTTTGCTCTCTGTGCAGAATAACAGAGTTGGAAGGGACCTTGGAGGTCTTCTAGCCCAGCCCCCTGCTCGAGCAGGAGACCCAGTCAAGTGTTGGCCCAATCTCCTGTTGAAAACCTCCTCCAGTGATGGAGCAGCCACAACCTCCGAAGGCAAGCACTTCCACTGATTAATTGTTTTCACTGTCTGGAAATCCCTCCTCATTTTGAGTTTGGATCTCAGAATGCAGACTTAACAGAGTAGGAGGGGACCTTGGAGGTCTTCTAGTCCAGCCCCCTGCTTAAGCAGGAGACCGTCTACCACTCAGGACAAGTGGCTGTTCCAGTCTCTTCTTAAAAGCCTCCAGAGATGGAGCTACCCACAACGTTTGTTTCACTGAATAAGTGTCCTCACCCTTAGGAAATTTCTCCATAGTTCTAGGTTGGCTCTCTCTTTAATGATCTTCCAATACTAGGGCTGAAAGGGACCCCGGAGGTCTTCTAGCCCAACCCCCTGCTCAGGGCAGGAGACCTTATAGCGTCCCAGTCCAGTCACTTCTTAAAGGCCTCCAGAGATGTTGCAGCCGCAGCTCGGATAACCCAAGATTTCCGCCAGTGAGGCGGGCTGTGTATAAATTTAGCGAATTTCTAAATATTCCCTCTTTGGAACGAAAACCAAAGCGCGAAATAGATTAGAAGCGACTCTCTCTGGAAGACGGTCGAGCTGTGAGAATTTGCAGGCTGCGTTGCTCCACAGTAGCGACCCTTAAAAGGGCTTTTCAACACACTCGCGCTCTTCCTTTGGAAGCCAGGCCAAACAAGGCCAAGGAGATCCAATTTTTCCCTTCGCCCAGAACTAGCAAAATCTGGGGGAAAACTCAGCAGCTTTTTTGGCTTCACCCTGGCTTTTTATGCCTCGGGGAGCACAGTTGAGTGAGTTACTTTTGATTCCCCAAAAGTCATCAAAAGGCAATTCATTTTGTTCAGGATCGCAGCCAGGGAAAAGGGCAAAGGAATCCGTAAAATGAAAGGGGGGGAAAAAATCCCTTTGGAAGTACAGGAAAAGCTTATAAACAATTGGACGAGGGAAGTAGAAAACAGTCAGCGAATCCTCCTCTTTTAAAACAATAATAATAATCTCTTTTTGGTCTTACGCTTCCAGCCCTCAATTTGAAAAGACGGGCAGCATTTTTTCCCCCCAAAACAAATGGATTTGCATCTCTTTTTGAGATGCCTTAATTAACCAAGGGCTCATGCGTAGGTTTCTGAGATGCACCAGCATACAGGAAACTAAATATGCTTTTCTGTCAGAGAGCCAAGCCTCATATCTATATATCCTCTTCCCCATCCTCTCTTGATTTGCTCAGGACAGGCAAGAGTCTTCCTTTAAGAGAGAGCCGAGGTGCGGCAGTGGTTAAATGCAGCACTGCAGGCTACTTCAGCTGACTGCAGTTCTGCAGTTCGGCTGTTCAAATCTCACCGGCTCAAGGTTGACTCAGCCTTCCATCCTTCCGAGGTGGGTAAAATGAGGACCCGGATTGTTGTTGGGGGCAATACGCTGACTCTGTAAACCGCTTAGAGAGGGCTGAAAGCCCTATGAAGCGGTATATAAGTCTAACTGCTATTGCTATTGCTATTTAAAAGACTTACGAAAACAAACCAGGTTGTAGGAAATCAGCATTTTCCCTTTTCTCTCTCTTTTATTTTTAAAAGAGCAATCGCGGTCGAGACCCCGGCCGAGCCAATTCAGTTTGGGCCGAGGGACTCACCTAGGCAAGACAATTCGAGAACTTTCTACTATGCAGTCCACCCTCTCGACATCTGTAGATGCACAAATGCACACCGTAGACGCTTCCAAACTTTTTTTAAAAAAAATTGTAAGGAGTGTGGATTTATTTTTATTTTTGAAAAAAATGGAATTGTAGAGAAGTTCAGTTCCGTAGAACGGAAGAGGGAAGGGAGGGCTGAAGCGTTGTTGGATTTGACTCGGAGCGGAGGGCCACGGTTGCTCACACTCCAGACATGCTTTGAGGAGTAGGGGGTGGGGGTTTCTCAGTCTCGGCAGCCTGACCTCGTATGAGTGCTGGCTGGGAATCCTGGGAGTTGGAGTCCGCCCCTCCTAAAGTTGCCGAGATGCTTTTTAAGGCGGTGTTTCACAGACCCCCCCCAGCACCCATCGCCTGCTCAGCAGGCAGCCCTCACCTTAAGTTAGGAAGGTGACCGTTAAGTGAAGCTGGTCGGAAGGTTGCAAAAGAGGGCCGCGTGACCTCGGGACACTGCAACCGTCATAAAACGCGAACCAGTTGCCACGTGTCCGGATTTTGATCACGAGAGAGAGAGATGTTGCAATGGTGGGAAAGTGTGAAAAATGGTCCTCACTTTTTTTGAGTGCCGTTGTAACTGAACGGTTGTAAGTCAACGACAGAACGATGCCTTGGCTAGCAGGTCCTGCCCCTATCTGGGAAGGAGGGGGCAAGGAGGACCCTCGCCGTACTCGTCACATGCCCTGAAACCTCTCTTTTCCTGGGTTGTTCTGATTGCGTCCATATTTACTTTCCTCTGAGATGGGAAAGGGAAAGTTATGGGAAAAGAGGCCTTCAAAAACTGCCTTCTCCACCATCTGAGGGCCTCGGGTGGAAATCTCTGGCCAGTCTCGAGGTTTGCAAAAGCACATTTTTGGTGGTGGTGGTGACGGGGATTCCTTTAGATCCACCAAAGTGGAGTCCTACTCCAAAGGAATCCTTTTGAGGCCTCGAAGGGTCCGGGCCGTTTTTATTCCGACGCCTGTCTTAACCTAAAGAGCAAATATGATGGATTGCAGGTCTGATTCCAGAGTTCTGCAGGCTCTCGGCTACGTAGAAACGCTCCTGTTTGTACTTAAATGATAATAAAAGTTCTGAATTTCAGCTGACCGGTCCTTTTTGTTGTATCTCTCTCTTTTCTGCTCACCCGATTCTTTTTCTATCATCATTATTATTATTTTTGCAGCATCGTTCTCAGCTCCAAGGGAAGATTTAAAATGGGTGCTTTAGAACAAAGAGCCCCTTGGGCGTGAGTTCTAGTGCCACCTGGACACAGAGTTGGATGAGTGAAGTTGGGTCAGTCTTCTCCCTCTCAGCCCCTAGGAGGGAGGCCGTAGTATTTAGGGTCCCGAGGCTGAATCCACCCACGGAGAGCTGAGCCACCAGAAGTTTATTGAGCAAAGCGGTTCATGGATAGCAGAATCAACAGCAAAATTATTAATAGTGGAACATCATTCCTGTAGTTTTCGCCTACTTTACTTGTTATATCATTATTGGTTAACAAGTCTCCAAGGCACAATAATTGGTTAGTCATTACATCCTTGGTGTTTGTGAGAATGTGCATGTTCTAAGGACCATCCAGATGATTCACTGTGAAAACCCTACAGGAGGCAATGGCAAGCCATGGGATCTTGCCTAGAAAAGGGACAGCCGTTTGTTCAGGCAGTGACCCAACTACGTAACGGTATCAGTGCTGGAAGGGAGGAGGGGGTTTATAGAGAGGAGGAGGAAGAGGGGGCCTGTGGGGTTCTTGGTGCTGAGATTGGTGGTGGTCTCGCAGACGTCTTACGACCCAGCTAGGGGACATCATCAGTGCCAGAGAAGATTAATGCACAGATGTTCTCCAGTTGGCTTGGCCTTTCAAGGAGACACCGAGGACCCTACAGAAGGGGTTCCCCAGCAACAGGGGAGACGGATTCAGCCATAGCCGTGGAGGGGACCCCCTTTGGAAGACCAGGTAAGAGGCGGATCCTCTGGAGAAGGTCTATGTGCTTGTGTTGGGAGAAATGGCCTTCTGGGCACATAGGCCTTCTCCAGAGGATCCGTTCAGCTCCAAGTGGGGGGAAAGACACTGGAAGCATGGAATTTGCTTGGAAGGAGGGTTTAATGGCGGACAGGACCACGTGGCTTGAGCTCCTGAACGGAAGAGGGGGATCATAGGATGCTCCCAGATGTTGGGGGAAGGAGGACAAGAGAAGGGCTTGCTGAGAGTTCCTGGGTTTTTTTATGCTCTCTGTTCGGCCCAAACTCTCTTGTTTTCTGTTCCTGTGTAAGAAATGTATTCAGATTGGCTGTCAGACTCGCATGGCAACTCTCTCGGCTGAGTTTTGAGTCTAGGTTTGGTTGAGCCTTGCTTCTTCCCAGGTGCCCTGTGGTGAGGTGTGTAAAGGGCTAATGTTATCCATGCCTTACTCCCATCACCCTGGAGCTGAAGGGGGAGACCTTTGTTACGTAGAATAGGCTGGCTCAGGCCTTTTAATGGCCCATTGACAAAAAGTGGGGGGGGGCTATCAAGAGTGAGTCTGCTTCCTGCCTAAAAACACGTTTCTCCATTTCTGATCCAGGGAAATAACAACATTCTGCCTTTTCAATATTTCCCCGGGGTGTTTCATTCTTCTAGGAGAAGGGTGAGTTTTTAACTTTCTACACTTGCTTGGAATGACGGCTGGCTAGGTTAACCAGAAAGAGACCACGATGGAAGGACTGCGATGCAGGCGCCATTAGAAGCACAACTAAGGGACGCTTGCCCTGCAGAAGGTTGTTGAAAGAAACGTCCTTTTGGGTTCGGCTCCAAGTGGGGAAAAAGACACTGGAGACATGGAGGCTGCTTGGAAAGATGGTTTATTGGTGGATGGGACCACGTGGCTTGAGCCCTGAACAGAAAAGGTGATCACATGCTTCAATGTTGGTGGAGAAGAAGAGAAGGGCTGAGGGAGGGGCTTGCTAGGCTTTTTATACCCTGTTCAGTCCCACCTCTCTGTTTCCTGTTCCTGTGTAAGAAATGCATTCTGATTGGTTGTCAGACTCCCATGGTGCCATGCAGGGGGCTACTCTCTAGGCTGTGATGAGTTCTCAGATGCCTTGTGGTCAGTTATTATCATGCCTTTCTGTAGCTGCTGGTGAAGTCTTTATTATGTAAAGTGGGCTAGCCTGGCCATCTCAATGGCCCATTAACTGGGCGTGGGCAGGAAGCTACAGGCAGCTATTCTGTCTTTTAAAACATGTTTCTTTCTTTTCACATCCGGAGAAATATTCTGCCTTTTCAATATTTCCTAGGATATTTCATTTTTCTGGGAGAGGGCTGGGTGATAACTTCCCACAAGGTCTTCGGGGGACTTGGCGTTTCCTTGATGATGCTAATCCAGAGGACTCCAAACTGGGCAGCTTTTCAGACTTGGGGACTTCAACCCCCAGAATTCCTCACGTTCACCCCATGGGTGTTGAAGTCCCCAAGTCTGAAAAGCTGCCCAGTTTGGAGACCGTTCCTTGGATCAGCCATTGGGGAGGAGAAGCAGCAGCGGCACCACTGGAAGATCCGAGAAACCAAATATATATATATCTTAAAAGGTGTAGAATTTTTTTTCAATCTGGGCCCCTTTAAAGACGGGTGGACTTCATCTCCCAGCATTCCCCAGGCGGGAAGTCCGCCCATCTTAAAAAAAGAACCCATCTTGAGAAAAAAGCCGGTCTTAAAATGTCTCGGCGCCTGCGCAAGAAGAGCCGCGGGAGGAGGAGGGGGAGGCCGCGGGAAACGGCGTGACGTAGAGCGGAAGAGACGGGCCGCGTCATCCGCGCGCGTCGCAGGGGCGTCATCCGCGCGCGCCGGAAGCGGCCGGGCGAGCGAGCGAAGATGGCGGCGCCTGAGGGAGCCGAGGAGGACTGGCCCGAGCTGGCGGCGGGCGGGAGGCGGGAGCTGCGGCTGGAAGCCGGCGAGGCGCTGGAGCGGAGGGTCCGAGCGGCCGGAGGTCGCCTCCCGGCCGCGCTGGGCGAGCTGGGCGAGGCGCTTCGCTCCCTGGAGGTCTGCGGCTGCCCGGAGCTACGCGAGCCCGGCGCGGCGCTGGGCCTCCTCTCGGGCCTGCAGGCGCTGGCGCTGCCCGGCTGCGCGCTGGGCCCGGCGGGGCTGTCCCTGGCCGGGCGGCTGCTCCCTGCCACGCTGCGCTCGCTCGACCTGTCGGGCAACGGCCTGGAGGAGCTGCCGCCGCAGCTGGGCGGCCTGGAGGGCCCCGAGGAGGAGGCGGCGGCGGGGACGGCGGCGACCCTGCCCGAGCTGCGGGTGCTGAACCTGCGCCGCAACCGCCTGCGCGGCCTGGGCCCCGGGCTGGCCCGCTCGGCCCCCGCGCTGCTGGAGCTGCTGCTGGGCGGGAACCGTCTGCGCGCCCTCCCGGGGACGATGCTACCCCCGCCGCCTCCTCCGCCCGCCCAGGGGGCTCGCCGCCCCGGCCCTCCGCCGCCCTCGCCTCTGCCGCTGCTGGGCCTGCTGGAGGCGTCCGGGAACGAGCTGGAGGTGCTGGGCGCAGAAGTGGCCCGCCTGGCCGGGCTGAAGGTGAGCCAAAGCCGGTCACCGCAAATGAATGACGGGCCAATATAGATTATATTTCAGTAAAGCACGCCTACATTGGGAGGGGTTGGACTAGAAGACCTCCAAGGTCCCTTCCGACTCCTATCCCTTCTCAATTACTCAATGGAAGGGCTTCCCCTCCAGAAGTTGTGGGTAGCTCCATCACTGGAGGTCTTCAAGAAGAGATTTGGCAGCCCTTTCTCCGGAATGATATAGGCTTTCCTTCTCATGCAGGGGGTTGGACTAGAAGACCTCCAAGGTCCCTTTCAGCTCTGTATTATACATTATATGCAGTGGGTGAAATGGGGGCTGTAAATCCACATAGACACACATCGGCATGAAATAAAACATGTTTTCAGGAAAATCAACTTCACATCCCCCCCCCCCCAGCATTTCTGTAATGATGAGAAATGATATCTGATTCCTACTGACTTCAGGAACCAAAGATACATAAGTGATGTCGTAAAGCATTCCAATTTTGGAATAGAACACACACACACACACACACACCATGATGGTGGCCTTGACCAAGAATGTGGAAGGGGTGAAGGTTTGTGGTAAATAACCTCCAAAAAATGCCTAGCACCTCTTAACTTCGTGACCCGACAAAAGCGTGTCGCTAAACCCGCGACGTCGACAACAGCGGGTCGACAGAAGGGCGATTTAAGTTAAGGGTTAGGCTGGGGGTTAGCGTTAGGGTTAGGTTTACAGCGCCCTTCTGTCGGCCCGCTGTTGTTGGCGCGATTCAGCGCTCATTCATCCTCGCAGTTCAGAACCCGCGGTTCAGAACTCGCGGTTTAGTCGGGCGCGCTTTTGTCGGTGAACCCTCAGCTTCACTCTGTGAGCTTTTGCCCTGCCACCTGTCGTGGTTTTTCAGCCAAGGCTGCCATGTCTGAGAGGACAAGAGATGTTCCTAGGGATTTGCTCTCTTTTCTTGGTGGAAAACAACCGGTTCTGTTTCCTTTCTCCAGACTTTGGACCTCTCCAATAACAAGCTCTCCGAAATCCCAGCGGAGCTGGCCGATTGCCCGAAGCTGAAGGACGTCAACCTGAAAGGCAACGCCCTGAAGGACAAACGCCTGGAGAAGATGGTCAACGGCTGCCAGACCAAGTCGATCTTGGAGTATCTGCGTCGGGGGAGAGGCAAGCAGGAGGGGGGCACCGACAGAGAAGAAAGCCGGAAGAAGAAGCGGGAGAAGAACAAGAAGAAAGGAGGCAGCGACGACGAACTGGAAGACGCCCAGAAGCTCCTGGTGAAAATACTTCACATCTCGGAGAGCCCAGCGCCGCTGGTGGTGAAGGCCAGCCCCAGCGCGAAAGACGTCCGTCCTTACATCGTGTGTTGCGTGGTGAAAGGCATGGATTTCAGCTCTGGCAATGCTCTGAAGAGGTTCCTCTCCATTCAGGTGAGGTTCCCAAGTGGACGCCAAGCTGTTAATTTGAGTTTGAGTTTAATAAAATTTGTATGCCGCCCGCTCCCTTGGGACTCTGGGCGGCTCACAGCAAAACAAAAGAAACATTTAAATTTTAAAATAAAAAACACAAATACTAAAATTCCACACCATCCATTCCATCTAAGTGGGGCAACAGCCCCAGGCCTGCCCGGAACAGCCAGGTCTTGACGCTATGGACTCTCCTGTCCCTCCCAGGTGGAAAACTGTTCTGTTCTCAAGTCCGCCTGTTCCTGATCAGGCAGCAGGATCTCGGCTTGAAACGCCGTAAAGGAAGAGTTCAAAATAAATCTGAATCTGTTTTTCTTTTAATCCCATAAATAGACGAAGCTCCACGAGGACATTTGTGAGAAACGGACAGCGGCCACCATTGCAACTCATGACCTACAGCTGGTGAAAGGACCACTGGTCTACGAGGCTCGGGCCCCAGAGGAGTTGAAGGTGGGCTATCCTACAGCAGAGGGGTTTGTGGAGAGGAGGGGTGGGTCCCTTGGTGCTCTCTGAGCATGTTTGGTTCCTTGTAGACGTTTCATGACCCAACTAGGGAACGTTGTCAGCACTAGGAGCAAACTCCCCCCTCCGAATTCCATCAGCCGGTCAATGTCGACTGGCAACTATCCGGAGGAGAGCCTTCTCGGTGGCTGCTCCGACCCTTTGGAACAAGCTCCCCGTGGAGATTCGGACCCTCACCACCCTCCAGACCTTCCATGTAGCCCTTAAAACCTGGCTGTCCCGACAGGCCTGGGGCTAAAGATTTCAACCCCACCCGAATATAGCAATAGCAATAGCAATAGCAGTAGACTTATATACCGCTTCATAGGCCTATCAGGCCTCTCTAAGCGGTTTACAGAGAGTCAGCATATTGCCCCCAACAATCTGGGTCCTCATTTTACCCACCTCGGAAGGATGGAAGGCTGAGTCAACCCTGAGCCGGTGAGATTTGAACCGCTGACCTGCTGATCTAGCAGTAGCCTGCAGTGCTGCTCTAACCACTGCGCCACCTTGGCTCTGTATGAATAGTATGACTGTTGTGCTTTTTAACGATGTATTGTCTTCATGTGTATAACTTGTTTTGTACTCCCCCCCCCCCTCCTGAATTCTGAGCCGCCCTGAGTCCCCCCAGGGAAAAGGGCGGCATACAAATAAAGTTAAAATCAAAAATCAAATCAAAATCTGTTCTAGCCCTGATGACGTTCCCTAGTTGGGTCATGAAACATCTTACAGCAAAACAACCCAGCTCAGAGAGCATCAAGGTTATAAGTTGCCTGCCTGTTTCCTGCCTCAGTTTTTCTCCCTCCGAAGTTGCCCATCTTGAAACCGTTCCCCGTTTTTCAGATCGTCCCCCTGGGCCGGAAGGAGATCAAGGCCAACGACCTCCTCCGCCAGTTGCAGGCCGAAGCTGAGGAGCAGCGGAAACAGAAGAAGAGGCAGAACATCTCTGGACTGTACAAGTACGTCACAAGTTGAAGGGCAGAGGAGGAAAAGTAAGGGGAAGCACGAGTTCAAGAGTTACCACGTCTGTAGACTAAACAGGGTTTGTTGCCAAGGTTTCCTAAAAGAAGCAAAGATTTGGTGCTCTCAAATTTTACGTTAAAAGTTTAGTTTTAAACTACATTATTTTACCTCTTTATCCTAGAATTGGCAGCAGGGTTTCTTAAGAAAAACTCCCGAGATTGTGCACACAAATAAACACTCAGATTTTACACACACACACACACACACACACACACACACAAACACACACACACACACACACACACACACACACACCACACAAACAAAAAGAAATCTGTTTTAAAATATTAATTTACCCACGTATATTAGAGTTGCCAGCAAGGTTTTTTTAAAAATCCAAAATTTCATGTTCAAATAAACCCGGATTCTACACAAAACACCCCAATAAATCATTTTTACACTAAATTATTTTTATCTATTTATCTCAAGAGTTCTCAGTGGGTTGACTAAAAAAAAAAAAATTCAAGATTTTATGCTCAAATCTTAAGTTTTGCACAAAAGTCCCAAGACAGCAAAATATTCTATCTTAGCTTTCAACTAAATAATTTTTAACCATTTAATACACGTTCTGTAATCTCACGTATAGAAAAAATTAAGTTTTCTGTATGTTTTAAAATAAGAAAGTAAAAACCCAGACAGGAATTGAAAAAAAAAACCCAAATTTGGATTTAAAAGCCCAGCACTGATGATCCTGTCGTGAAGCCTTTTGTGGCTCGAATTTAATTAAATTCTTCAACATGCAGTTTGATCTGCCTCTCGGCTGCTATTTTTAGAGACGTGGTGGGGAGGTTTTAATTGATTTATTTTTTTAAATGGTGCATCAATCTAGGGCAGTTGCCTGGGGCTTATTTGACTGTCATGGCATCCTAATGACATGGAGCTTCTTCCTCCTTTCAATTTGGTCACAGGTACCTTCAGTTGCTGGATGGGAAGGAGAATTACCCCTGCCTGGTTGATGCCGAAGGCGCCGTGATTTCTTTCCCTCCTATTACAAACAGCGAGAAAACGAAGGTGAGGGGGGCTTGGCTCTGAGCACTGGGTGAGGAGGGGGCTGGGATCCTGCACTTATTAAGACCAGTTCTTCAATCTGCCAATCACACAGTCGAGCCAGCCTTGTATAAATATATTACAATCAAAGAGGAGACAGATAAAACCACAGTGGGGAATAGAATGCGCTGATGATGTTACCTAGTTGGGTGATGAGACGTTTGCAAGAAAACCAGCTGAGAGAGCACCGTGGATCCCGCAGTCCTCCTCCTCTCCTTCTCCACCTCCTCTTCCTCCTGCTTCCCTCCAATCCCTCCTCCCATCTAGCACTGATGGCGTTACATAGTTGGGTCATGAAACGTCAAGGGACCAAGCGCCTGGACACAGGGACGTCACTGCAAGGACTGGTTTGATTAACTTTCTTCAGGGCTGTTGCAACTTTGAACGGTCATTAAAATGAATGGTTGTAAATTGAGGAGTTCTTCCTTGTAAATGCAGGGATTAAATGTTGATGTTTCCTTTCGGTCTTTTTAAGCTTGGGAAAACGACCACCGATTTGCTCCTGGAAGTGACCAGCGCCAGCAGTCTCCAGCTGTGCAAAGATGTAATGGACACTCTCGTTATGGTACGTCCTCCTTCCAGAAATTGGCCATGCAGTGCTTTGTTCTGCCAACTCCCCATTCTTGATTTTATCACATCTTTTCTGTATTCTTGTCTCGTCTGTTGGGCCTTCAGTAGATTTTTGTTCTTTACTTCGATTAATAGATGTTCTTGACTTTCTTTTAAATAATAATAATTATTATTATTTATATTATTTTTATGAATTACAGAAAATGGCCGAGATGAACAGGCTGACGGCAGTCAACAAAGATGGGGAAGCGGGTTCGGATCACGAAATCTCCCGGCCCGAAGGCAGCGTCCCAACCCCCCCTCTGGTCTTGGAACAAGTGCGGGTGGTGGACGCCGAAGGGAACCTCAGAGTCGTCTACCCGTCCAAGGCGGATCTCCAAACCTCCCTCCTCACCGTCCTTCATTAAGCGCCGCTTCCCCCGGGACTCCCTTCGGGGGACGCTGGATAAAAGTTTTCGGGGAGTCCCGGCACTCGGCTCGTCCGCCAGCCGCAGCAGCCAGGAAGCCTGGAGCTATTTTAAGCCGCGTGAATTTGGGATCTCGAGAGAGGCTCGGACGCTCGGCTTGCTTTAATCCCCCTTCTCGGGTGAGAGGGGTGGTGGTGTCAGTTTTGATCCCTTGCCAACGAGCGTCCAAAGTTACGTCCCCCCAACCGATCCCTCCCGGTGGGAAGAGGTTTGCTGTGCTGTGTGACCGAGTTCCTTCCACGGGAAAGAGGCGGGTTGGGGGGGGGTCTCAAGGCATGTCCTATGGGGAAGGAGCCCCAGTAGAAAATCACTGCAGGGTAGCCTTTCCCTACCAGGCTCTTCTCTGCAATGCGGATTCTCCAAGAGAAGAGGGGTCCCCCTGACTTCCCCGGCTTGGCCCTGGGACATTTGGGGTGGGGGTGTCCCAAATGGCCACCAACCTTTGCCCCCTCCCAAATGTGGGTTTCGTTTGAGCTTGGCGCATTCTTCTTGCAGAGATTTCATTACCCAACTAGATATCGTCATCAGCACCAAGAGGGAGAGGTGGTTTGTGGAGGGAGGGAGAGGAGGAGGAGGAAGGCTGTGGGGTCCTTGGTGCTCTCTTAGCTTGGTGGTTTTCTTGCACACGTTTCCTGACCCAGCAAGGGAACGACATCCATGCTGGAAGGGAGGAAGGTTCCGCTTTCTAGCAATGACGTTACCTAGTAGGGTCGTGAAACGCCTGCGAGAAAACTACCAAACTCAAAGAGAGCAGGAAGGACGGACGGACACGCCCGACAGGCAGGGCTCCATCCCCCGTTTCTCTTCCGCCAAAGCTGGCCCAGGGTCACGCCCGCGTTCCAGGTTGTAGGGGAGCAATCCTGCTATTCAGGGCAGCGCAAAACGGGTTTCCAAATCCAAATTTCCCTCTAAAAACGCATTTCCAGCTGGCGAATCTTACTGGAAATTAAGGCTGCCTGGATCTCCAGCTTTGGGGCATCGATAGTTCCTCAGAGAAGGAATAAAAACGTTGAAAAATCTCTGTTTTGCCGTGTGTTTTTTTGGCAGTGAAGGAAATGGGGCAGAGAAGCGGGGCCCGAACCTCAGATGGCAGCCCTAGGGGGCTGGAGTACAGCAGGCAGCGCCAGCCCTGCAGAGTGGGCTTCCTCCCCTGTTGCTAGATGCAGTGTTTCTCAACCTTGGCAACTTGCAGATGTTTGGACTTCAACTCCCAGAATTCCCCAGCAGTGGTTAGGACAGTGTTTCTCAACCTTGGCAACTTGAAGATGTCTGGACTTCAACTCCCAGAATTCCCCAGCAGTGGTTAGGACAGTGTTTCTCAACCTTGGCAACTTGAAGATGTCTGGACTTCAACTCCCAGAATTCCCCAGCCAGCATTCGCTGGCTGGGGAATTCTGGGAGTTGAAGTCCAGACATCTTCAAGTTGCCAAGGTTGAGAAACATTGTGCTAGAGTGAACAGTGAATTTGGGGGGGTCACAGTAAGGAAAAAATGAGTCAGAGGACGGTGGCCTTCAACCAGTGTGTCGTCCCCCCAAACCCTGAGGCTCAATGGGCTTCTTTGTAGTGCACCCCAAGATTTGGGGTTTATGTAAAAGCCAAAGAGCTTGACCAGTTGAGTGCTCGGCCTGCATTCCCAGCCACTCGGGCCCCCCTATGACCTCTCTCCACAATCCCTTCTACATTGGACCGGAGACGCTGGAGAGTCAGTCACAAGGGTGAGACGCTTCCCACGGCCTGGGAAGAAAGTACATGGCTTAGTTTCACTTTCGTTTTCAGAGGGGAACGAGTTCTACGGAATCCCATTGGGCTCAAGAGAAGGCTCTTAAAACTCAATTTTCACCATGTGGCCATTGAGCTCCTCAGAACACACACACACACACCTTGAGCCCGGCTTTGGGGGGAGGAATTGCATTGCCCAGATTTCCCCCTTGGGAGCCTGCAGGACCCACAGCAGCCAAGGGAGGGCGCTACAACCTACAGTCTCAGTATGTTGTATCTTGCTCCTGTGTATGTTGAATTGGGGTAGGGGGGTGGGTTTTTTTGGCCATTTTTGAGTTGTAAGTCACCCACTGAATGGCAAATCAATTAAATAAATGAATAAATAAGTATTGCCCGTAATATAAAGAAGATGAAAAACGTTGCAATGTGTTTAGGCCGTGGGACATGCTGCCCCCTGGCGGAGGACGTGGGTGTTGCAGGCTAAACACGGAACTAGGACAAAGCATTGAAAATATAGGACACTGTCGTCATATTCCTTCTCCCCCATTGTGCCTGCGGCAATTCGGTGATCCACCAGGGGGCAGTACGACCTATAGGTTCAGGAAAGGGTGTCACGAAAAATAGGGGATGAATAGAAGAATTATACTATCCCAAAATAGTTTTATGGGTCTTGAACTAGAATGTCCTTTTCATTTTTAAATATATCATAAATATAATAAATAAAGCAAATATCCCTTTTTAAATTTGTCGCGCATCTCAGATATTTGTAGAGCAAAAGAGCAGATCATCATCATAAGCTCGCCACCAAAAAAAAATAATAATGTTTTGCTGTCCTTTTCAAGTTGAACTAGTTAAAAACTGTCCTTTGCTGGGTGTAATTGCCCCAAGGCACCACCAGAGGGCTGCTTTCAAGAGTGTGCAATAGCCCAGAACGGCCACAGGAGGGCAGCAATCGGGAGAGCCTTTGTAATCCTGGCCTCCAGTTCCTCCTGCAGGGAGGGGCTGTTCCCAGCCCTCTTGGGGAAGCTGCAATTTCAATTGGATAATTTATTTTTTAATTTCGGGGCCGGCGGTGAAGCTGCAAAGGGAAAAGGCCGCCGACAATTATGGGATGGGCAAAGACAGCTTTAAAAAAATAAATAAAACGAGGAATGCAAAGCAACTGAATAAACCTTAGGAATAAAACTTAGGAAGAAGAATCTGGAGCAAACTCCCTGGGATTTCCCAGTTTTATGGGGATGTTGTGTGAATGCGTCACAGAGAAAGAGCGGAATGGGGAGGGGGGACAAGCCGCTTCCCAGGAGATTTCCAGAGTTGGGCAGGGGTCTCCAAACGTGACTGGGAGTGGAAGTCCACAAGTCTTAAAGTTATCCCGTTTGGAGATCCCTGCAGTCGGCTGTGTGTGTGTGGGGTGGGTGGGTGGCCTGAGACAGAGCCTCTGAGACCCAGGCCCACTTTCAGCCCCCCTTCTCCGCGTTGGAGGAAGTCGGAGGGGAGGGGTGTCATTTGGCCTCTTATCCCCCTCCCCTTCCAGCTGTGCAGAGAAAACTCTGAAAACACAGCCCAGCAGCGAAGGCATCCCCCCCTCCCTGGGTGTGGGGGGGGGGCTCCAGCCAGCCTGCCATGCGAGGGGGGGGTGGGCTGCAAGGGAGAGAGGGCCCCTCCCTTGTTGCTCCTGGCCCACTGCCAACTTCCCCTCCTGTTTGGCTTGGCAGAGGAAGGGGGCCCTCTGATCAGCCCCTGTGGGGATTTTGTGCTCCTCCCCTTCCAGATTCGGCTGGGGTGGGGGAGTTTTGGGGGTCTCTGCCCACCTGGGATGCAGAGAGGAAGCCAGAGCTGGGAAGTCTTCAGCCACAGTTTGCCCTCCAGATGATTGGGGGGGGGCGCTGGGGGAGGAAACGGGTTCGAATCATGCGAGTTGCCAGGCTGAGAACAGGCAGCCCTTTTTTCCAACAGTTTACTCCCCCCCCCGAACTACAGCTCCCATCATCCCCAAATGACACCACCCCGAGCCCCCCCAAAGAACAGAAAATGTGACTTACAGCCACAACGGAACCCAAAATTTCGGTTGCTAAGCAAGACAGTTAAGCTGTTAACGTTTCGCCCCACTTTACGACTTTTCCCGTCACAGTTGTTCAGGGTTAAGTTGTTAAGTGAATCACTGCTGTTGTTAAGTGAGCCACGGGGTCATTAAGTAGATCCGGCTTCCCCATCGTGTTTCCTTGTCGGAAGGTCGCAAAAGGCCATCAAGGGACTCCAGGACTCTGCGACCGTCACAAGTCCGTGCCAGTTTTGATCATGGGACCACGGGGAATGCTGCAACGGTCGTAAGTGTGAGAAATGGCCCTAAGTCCCTTTCTTCAGTGCCATCGTGACTCTTCAAGTAGCCACTAAACTAACAGTCGTAACTCGAGGACTGCCTACAATAGTCGCAAACTTTCAAATAAACAGAAATGGATTTAAAAAATAATAATAAACACTAAAAGAAAGTAACAAAGCAACCCTGATTGAGGGGGGGGGCTTTTCCCTTGAATTCATATACTGGAGTTCAGTGCCCTCCTTGTTACTTTTCTTCTTGCAGCCCCCTCCTCAAAAAGAGGCCCGTGTCCTTCCTAAATTTCCCTCTTAATTTAGGATGGAGCGGGGGATTAAAAGGGGAGGGGTCACAAAACAGGATTCGGGGAGGGGGGGCAGCAATCCAAAGAGGGGCTCCTGAGGTTGCTATTGGCTGTGTTTGGGGGGGGGGAAGAAGCTGAGTTTCTTTATTAATTCAAGGACCTCTTTTGGGTCTGGGGGTGACAAAGTCCAGCCCAGGAATGTAGACCTCCCAACAGGGTTGTGGAAAAAGGAAGCCCCCCCTTCCCCTTGGGCCTCTTCTTAGATGCTCTGCAAAATCTGGGTGTGCAAAGGGGGGGGACTGCCCCCCCACTCACCCCTCACACATAGAATACACACACACACACACTGTGTTTTCTTGGCTGCAACCTCCCCCCCTTCCCCTCTTCTCCTGTAAAGGTTGGAGACTTCAAAAGTGTTTTGACACGGCTGGGGGGGGCGCAGAGAGGAAAAGACACCCTGCCAAGTTGGGGGAAGGGTGTGTGTGTGTGTGTGTTTGTGTATGTGTGTGTGTGTGTGTGTGAAAGAGAGAGAGAGAATGAAAAAGAGAGCAAAAAGAAAAGGGAGAGAGAGCAAAAGAGAAAGAAAGAATGAGAAAGACTGAGAGTGAAAGAGAGAAAAGAGAGACTGGAAGAGTAAAAGAGAATGAGAGAAGAGTGAAAGAGAGAAAGAGAATGAGAGAAGAGTGTGAAAGAAAATGAGAAAAAAGAGAATGAGAGAGAATGAAAAAGAGAGAGAGAAGAAAAGGGGGAGGAAGCAAAAGAGGGAGAATGAGAAAGAGAAAGAAAGAATGAGAGAGAGAGAGAATGAGAGTGAAAGA
The DNA here is from genome assembly GCF_051295495.1 of Thamnophis sirtalis. NCBI lineage: Eukaryota > Metazoa > Chordata > Lepidosauria > Squamata > Natricidae > Thamnophis > Thamnophis sirtalis. The sequence continues at coordinate 47,206,818 of NW_028261395.1, forward strand.
GAGAGAAAAGAGACTGGGAGAGTAAAAGAGAGAATGAGAGAAGAGTGTAAAAGAAAATGAGAAAAAAGAGGAGAGAGAGAGAGAGAGAGAGAGAGAGAGAGAGAGAGAGAGAGAGAAAATTGTTGAGAGACAAAGGGAAAAGGGGGGAGTGAGAAAACAGAAGTGAAGAAGGAACGACCTTCCACTCTTAAAAAGATTTTGCAAACTTTCCTCTTATTTTTCCCCTCCTCTGTCCCTTCTTTTCTCAACCTCTTTTCAGGGATCTACCCAGATCTCCGAGCCTTCGCGAGGACCCAGAAGTGAACTGTCCACCAACCCGGAAGATTTGAACTAACCACCCAGCGAAAGGGGGGGAGGGAGACCCAGAAAAAAAAGGGGGGGCGTTAGATGTACCATCCCACCTTCAGGCGTGGGGGGGGGAGCCCAGAGGGGGGAACACACCAGACGCTCTTTCTCCCCCCCCCTCCAAAAATCCCCCAACCCTGAACGGCTGAATTTGGGAGAAAAAGCCAGCGAGCAAGGAAGAGACCTTCCCCCTCGGCTTAGAGCCCCCTCCTCCGCCGAAGGTACCTGGGCCAAAGCGCTTATTGCTTCGCCTGACTTCTTGAACTCCAGAAGGCGGGGGGGGGAGGTGGGGGGGGCGTGGGAAGGGAGGGGTCGGGAGGAGAAAGAGTTTGGGAAAATGTGCCTGTTTGGGGCAAACTTGCCGCCGCCCCCTCCTCTTGCTCTGCAGGTCAGTCTCGGGGGGGGGAGCTGGGAGGGAGGGAGGGGAGGGGGTCTCTCTCTCTCTCTCTCTCCTGAGTGCGGGGGTCTCTCCTCGAAGGAGGGGGGGTTCTCTCTCTCTCTCTCTCTCTCTCTCTCCTGTCTTTGCAAAAGAGGCGGCGTCTGCGTCCTTTGGCGGGGCCACCCAGTCTGGCTTGGGTAGGGGGTCTCTTCTTTGCCCCCCCGCCAGAGAGGGAGGAGGAGGAGGAGGAGAGAAAGAGGAAGGCTGGGGGGGGCGCCCCCTTTCCCTTTCGCTGGCGGCGGAGGGGCCATTGCCAAGCGCGGCGTCTCTCTCTTCTTCTTCTTCTTCTTTGAAATAAATAAAAGGCCGGGCGATTCAAACAGCGCCGTCGGGGGAATCGGGGGATCGAGAGAGAAAGCAGATCCCGAGCAAATAAGCCCCCCCAAAGCCATGCTGATCCAAGGGACCCTTTTTGGCGCAGCCTTCCGGCCCGGAGCGATCCCCAAGCAATGAGAGACGATGGCTAAGCGGAGCGAGGTGGCCTTTTTCTTCCTTTGGGGGTCTCAGCCGGGGGGGTTTTCCCCCCTTGCCCTGCCGGGGAGGGGGCTGCCTGGCGCGGTGGGGGGAGGCCCCCCTTCCCTCTGCCCCCCGGGCTGCCTGGTCCCCCCTTTCCCTCCCCAGATCTGCAGAAGATGGCGTCCCCGATCCGTTTTAAAAATAACACTGGCTGCCATTTTTCCCCTCTCTTTTGTCTGCGAATTTTCCTCGAAACGGGGCCGGCGGGGAGGGGGGCGGCAGGGGGGAGAGGGGGCGCGGGGAGGGGGCTGGGGGTCGCGCGGAGGAAGGGCTTTCCCTCCCCAAAGAGGGGGGGGAATCGGATTTCTTTTTCTTTAGCTTTTGGGGCGCATTTGCGGCGGAGTTTCGCCTTCTCGCATCCGGATTTCCACGCGGGTGGGGGCTGAGGGGGGGCAGGCGGCGGGGAAGGGTCTTTCGGAGGAAAGGGGCAAATCTTGGGGGCCGAGAAGGCGAGCGGAGACCCCCCCCTTTCCTCCCCCCCCTCCCCCGCCGCCTCTGGAATTCCGCCTCTTTCTTTCCACGCGTGTCGCGCAGGGCGCGGGGAACCGAACCCGCGGCGGAGGGAGAGGCGGAAAGAAGGGAGCGAGACAGAGAGAGAGAGAGAGAGGAAGAGGGGAAAAAAAACCCAGCACAGGAAATGCAAAATGTATCTTTTCGGGTAGTTGGTCGGCTGGGGGTTTTATTTTTTTATTTTCCCCTTCCCTTTCTTGCTCCAAAATGGTGGGAATCGCTCAGCCTCCCTTTTTCCTTCCTTTCTTCCTGCAAAAAAGGAGAGATAGAATCGCTCGCTCGCTCGCGGCACGGAACGATGCCACGTTTGCTGTGGAATAACCGGGGAACTTTGCACGGTTCGTGGGTGGGTTTTTGCAAGGGGGGGGCGAGCTTCACAAACGGGGGGGGGGATTTGCCTCTCCGGTGGGGGGGGTTGTGTTGTGTTGTGTTTTTCTGGCGGATTTGCGACTTTGTATGAAGTGTTGCGGCTTTGTGTCCAGTAGAGATCTCTTATGTATCTATTTCTGGAGAGGCTTCGTCTCCCCCCCCCCCACCCCACATTGTGCGATCCCTGGTGTGCAAAGGTATCCTGGTTGATATCCGAGTTTGTTTGCCTGGAATGGCAGGAAAGGAGAGAAGGGGGGGGTCCAGCAGGAATTTATTGGGGGGGAGGGGAGGGGGCTAAGATGATCTGTGTGAGTGTGTGTGTGTGGCCGCAGTGCCTATTTGAGGGGAGAAATGCTGGAAATTCTCTTTTTCTCCCCCCCCCCTCTGGCTGCATGGAATCTTGGGGGGGGGGGTGTTGTGTTTCCCTTTTGTGTTATTTTCCAGCAGTTTGGGGCAGCCTGAGTGTGTGTGTGGGTGGGGGGTTCTCCGTCCATAATCTGACATTTTGCTTCGTTTTCTGGGTTAAAGCTGAGGCCTGGGGGGTCCCTGCCTCTCCAGGCCTTGGGGAGGGAGGGAGAGATTGGGGGGGGCAGAGGGGGGGATGTTGGGGGTCAGTTTGGAGGGCTGGGGATACAATACAGGTAGTTCTCGACTTACAGCTTTTCATTTAGTGACTGGTTGACGTTACGACGACCCTGGGGTGGGGGGGGAAGTGACTGAGGAGTGTTTTCCCACGTGGCCCTTGGGGGTCATGGGATCAAAATTCAGACACTTGGCAACTGACTCGTATTTATGACGTTGATCCCTTTCCGCGACCTTTGAACCAACAAACCCAACGGGGAAGCTGGGTTCGCTTAACAACCGGGTTGCTAACAGGAACAACGGCAGCGATTCACTTAACAACAGTGACCAGAAAGGTCGCAAAACAGGGCGAAACTCGCTTAACGATGGCATTGTTCAGCGTCGCAGGTGTTGGGCCCCATTGTGGTTGTAAGTCGAGGGCTACCTCTCATTGCGGCTGTTTTTCCTTTATAAACGGGTGGGGCTTGGTGACACAATTGGGGAGGGGGTTTTTTCACAGAGGCGCGTGGGTGCTGAGAGGGACCCCCCCCCCTTGCCCTAACCGTGTTTGTTTAGCTGTTAAGCTGCGTTTCGGGGTTAAAATGTGGCTTTATTTCTGGAGCCTGGCCTGAGCTTTGGAGAAGTTGGGTTTAAGAACACTCCCCCGTTCAAGAGAAGTTTGGGTGGCCATTTGTCTGGGATGGTTCAAGGGTGTAAGGGGGTTGGACTAGATGACCTCCCGAGATCCCTTCCAGCCCTAGGAGGCAGATCCTGGCCGAGGGACTCCCACCACGCTGAAATTGGGATATACGTGGAAGGTCAGTTTTAGCTAAAGCAGTGTTTCTCAACCTTGACAACTTGAAGTCCTGTGGACTTCAACTCCCAGAATCCCCCAGCCAGCATAGCTGGCTGGGGAATTCTGGGAGTTAAAGTCCACAGGACTTCAAGTTGCCAAGGTTGAGAAACACTGAGCTAAAGGATGAATAATTGCTCTAAATGTGAGACCCCAGTCGAGGTTTCCCCCCCTCTTAATTCAAGGGTCTCCAACCTTGGCAACTTTAAGCCTTGGGGACTTCAACTCCCAGAATTCCTCAGCCACCCATGCCTCTTTTCTTTTCTTCCACTGTCTAGAGCGGAGAGATTGCAGAGAAAGGGACCGCAGGAGAGAGTAAGCAGGCATAAAGTGGGGAATACATATCAAAAGGAATGCGTTACTGCCAGGGAATTCTGGGAGTTGAAGTCCACCCATCTTAAAAGTTTCCAAATTTGGAGACCCCCCTGCCTTAAAGCTTTTTCAGGTATTTGGTTCTATTTTATTCAGTTTTATTATTGTTTGATGAAACTTATATCCTCGATGTGGAGAAAGGCTTTATCAGGCCAAAGGCCTCTCTACGCAGACACCGTTTTCTTGGGTCTCCTACCTCTGGCCTTCGTCTGTAGCCTTGAGGACTAGGAACCTTTACAGTTGTCATTACTAATTTGACTCAGCCCGAATGGCAATTATGCCAGCACCTTGTGGCACGGAGTTCCCCAGGCCAGCCATCTATCTGCTTTGTACCTGACAAAATAAGTTAAGGGCTTGCTGTAAGATGGAAGAAAAAAAAACAAAAACCTGGAGAAATATATAAATATATGTACATTTGAAAAAGACTTTCCCCTAAAATATACTTAGTGGTGTCTCTTGATTTTCATTCAGAGAACTGCAGAGTCCAATTTTAATATCAGAAAATTACAGTGTTGTATCTATTTTTTATTAGATAAATTGAGGCTTTTTTCCTCCCCCTAACAACACCCATCTGTTGGAGTCTTTTGTTTTCCCAACTTTCCAGCAAAGTTGGAAGTGTGAATTTTAGGGGATTTTTTCCCCCCTGTCCTGTGGTCTTAAATCAAAGGAAGTGTATTTGATTTGCTTGTTTATTTAATTTTTTTAATGAAAGAAATCAAATATTTTAAAACCGCATGCCTGCTGCACTTCCATCTCAAAAGTTTTGAAAATACCAAATTATTTTGAAATTTTTGGACAGGGAAAAAAATATCAATAGCAAAAGCTCCTTGCTGTATGTTACACCGTTTCCATTACACTTTTATTTGTATTTGAAAACCTGGTTTGTTTGTGGTTTAGTGTATTTTGTAAACAGATTGTGGTTAAAAGCAATTAACTCCTTAGTGGCAGGGATTCAAGCACTGAGATTTATAAAACAGAATTTGCGGTGTAATGCAATAGGTCAATCCAGTTCATGTTGGGCTATTCAATAGACTATGATTAGTAGAAATCATGGTGTGTTTTGGCCAGAAACTAGAATTAAACCCCAGTTTCCAGCAAAAAAAAAGGTTGTACGTTACAGTCACGTGACCTTGGAACGCTGCAAATATCCATAAATGTGGGCTTGTTGTCGAACATCGAAAATGCAATCACTTAACCGGAGGGGTGGCCATTGCAACTTTAAAACCAGGTTGTAAGTAGCACTGAGAAGGTCTGTCATAACTTGGAACGGTTGCTAAGTGAGGACTGCCTGCAAGCGATCCCTTGACTCCACCTGTTGCTTTCAGTTTTTTAGCACTTTCGGTGGCATCCGAGATGCTGGAAGGGAATAGAAAATTACACTGTGTGTGTTAGGAACTGCAGTGTTGTTGTGAGGCTGTGATAGAAGGACTGTGCTTTATTTTAAGGACAGAAGGATTGGTGGATTTTTGTGAATTTTTCCCTTGATGGGAAAAGTCGTTTGGAGCCCCTCCCTCCCCCCCCTCTCTCATTCTCCTTACCCTTTCTTTCTTTCTCTCTTTCTTTCTCTCTTTCTTTCTTTCTGTCTATTTCTTTCTCCTTTTCCTTACCTTACTCCTTCCTTCTTTCCTTCCTTCCTTCCTTCCTCTTTCTTACTCTCTATTTCTCTCTCCTCTCCCTTTCTTCCTTTCCTTTCCTTACTCTTTCCTTTTTTCCTCTTTCTTTCTTCCTTTCTCTCTATTTCGCTCTCCTCTCCCTTTCTTCATTTCCTTAACTTACTCCTTCCTTCCTCTTTCTTTCTTTCTTTCTTTCTCTCTATTTCTTTCTCCCTTTCCTTACCTTACTCCTTCCTTCTTTCCCTTCCTTCCTCTTTCTTATTCTCTATTTCTCTCTCCCTTACCTTGCTCCTTCCTTCCTTTCTCTCTATTTCTCTCTTCTTCTCTCCCTTTCTTCATTTCCTTAACTTACTCCTTCCTTCCTCTTTCTTTCTTTCTTTCTTTCTCTCTATTTCTTTCTCCCTTTCCTTACCTTACTCCTTCCTTCTTTCCTTCCTTCCTCTTTCTTATTCTCTATTTCTCTCTCCCTTACCTTGCTCCTTCCTTCCTTTCTCTCTATTTCTCTCTTCTTCTCTCCCTTTCTTCATTTCCTTAACTTACTCCTTCTTTCTTTCTTTCTTTCTTTCATTCTCTCTATTTCTTTCTCCCTTTCCTTACCTTACTCCTTCCTTCTTTCCTTCCTTCCTTCCTCTTTCTTACTCTCTATTTCTCTCTCCTCTCCCTTTCTTCATTTCCTTAACTTACTCCTTCCTCTTTCTTTCTTTCTTTCTTTCTTTCTTTCTTTCTTTCTTTCTTTCTTTCTTTCTTTCTTCCATCCTTCTGCATTTCTGCTCTTCTCTTCCACTTCTGCCTTCTCTCGCCTGGAAGCCTGAGGGGGGGGGGCCTCCTGCCTGCTCCCTCGCAGAACCTCCATTCGCCTTAGGAACAGCTAACCCAGCTTTAGCTGATTAGGTGGCGAGGACAGGACAGGCGGTGAGGTTTCACCGGAGGAAGCGAATCAGGAATAGCTTCTGGGCGCCTTCCCAGGTGCCCTCGGACTCCTCTGAGGTAGACTGCCCCTCCACGGGAGGCTCCATCTCCTGCCCGGGCCCACGCTCAGCGCTCGGCCGCCCTTTCTGTCTGAACAATGTCTTATTTCTCTTTATTTCAGCCAGGCGAGAGGCCAGGCAGCCTCCCGGGGACGGCAGCCTCCCCCTGCCAGGGGCCGTAGCTTGTGTTAACTGCAGTTGGGTAGGACCTGGCGGAGGCCGGGCAGATCTCCCGGCCCGAACCCGGCGGCCGGTGCTTGTCCCTGCCGGCAACAGAAGGGACGTTTCGGAGTCACAGCAACACCCTTCTCGCCAGGGTTCAAGACAGCCCGTGAGTACCGAGCTGCGGTTAACGTCTTCCCTTCTTGCAGGGCTGCGACCGGCCCCAGCAGTGGCCAGACCCCTCCGTCCGTCCGCCCGTCCCTGCCTGCCTTCCTTCTTTCCCCAGGCAGCTGGGGCTCCATGTCCATCTGAGGAGGCCCCATCCCTCATTTCCTGGCTATGGAGAAATCAGGGTGGTGAGAATCCTCCTGCAGGCCCTCCTTTCCAAGGGGTGGGGGGTACGTGCCCCACTTCCGATGCCTAGAGGGGTCGTTTTCTCTGACTTCCGAATTTCCAAAGCAGAAGCTTGGAGGGATTTGCAAAGCAGGGTTGAAACATTGAGGGCTCCCTGGTGCTCCCTGAGCACGGAGGTGTCTTTGCAGACCTCTCATGACCCAACTAGGTAGCATCATCAGTGCTAGAGCCGAGGTGGCGCAGTGGTTGGGGTGCAGTACTGCAGGCCACTTCAGCTGACTGTTATCTGCAGTTCAGCGGTTCTAATCTCACCGGCTCAGGGTTGACTCAGCCTTCCATCCTTCCGAGGTGGGTGAAATGAGGACCCAGACTGTGGGGGCGATATGCTGACTCTGTAAACCGCTTAGAGAGGGCTGAAAGCCCTAGGAAGCGGTAGATAAGTCTAACTGCTATTAGAAAGGAGGGGGGCTTGCAAAGAGGAGGAGGAGGAGGAAGTAAAGGACTGTGGGCTCCTTGGTGCTCTCTGAGTTTGGTGGCTTTCTTGCAGGCGTTTCATGACCCAACTGGGGAACATCATCAGTGCTAGAAGGGAGGGGGGCTTGAGGAGGAGGCGGGGGGCTTGCAGAGAGGAGGGGGAAAGGAGGAGGAGGAGGAGGGAGACTCCTTGGTGCTCTCTGAGTATTGTTCCTTTCTTTGTAGGCATTTCATGACCGAACTAAGTAACATTATCAGGAGGGTGTTTGCGTTCTTTTTAAACTCCCATCCTTCCCTTTTTTTTCTTTGCCCCTTCAAATTATTCTTAAGCCCCCCCCCGAGATAAGTTGGGCCATTTGAAAGAAGGGACCAGGATGTAGCTGCGTAAGGCAGGTGCTGGACTGTTTCAACAGTTCAGGATTCAAAGAAGCCTCTTGAACAGATGCCGAACATCTGGGCTGCGACCCAAAGGGAAGCTGGACTCACGCTGATGTTGTGGGTGATGGGCTATAACGGGAGACGGAAGTGGATCTTGGGGGGGGGAATCGAGGAAAGATTGCAAGAAAGAGGAAAGCGGGAGGGAGGGAAAAGAAAGCTTGAAAACTGGATGCGTCTTGATTTTAGACACGCATAAAGCGAAGGGATGGGAAATTCTGGCAGGTTTTTTTTAAGTTTTTGCTACGGTATCGCACCACAATAAAAAATGGACCAAAAGCCATTTTTACAAATCGCATCGGCTTCCACCTGCATTTGCTACTTCTAGTCCGTTAACGGCAACGTTGTCATTTTGCAACCAAAATTTCTTTCTTTGCTGTCCTTTAAAAGGAGGTTTCTCTCTCTCTGGCTCGGCGCTGATTTGAAGTGTTGTTTTCTCAGTTTAAATTATTTAATCGCGTCGTTTAATCCGTGAGCGTGGCAATTAATTCGTCTCCCGGATGGTTCGTTATTTTTCTTATTGCGGGAGATGGCTTGGGAGTTTGGGGTGAGCACTGCAGTTTATCAGCGACTCCCCAAAAAACTTTCCAAAGTTGTGTCTGTTGTAAAAAACAAAAAAGGGGGGGACATATCTTTGTTGTGATTTCGTTTTTCCCTGCCTTGAATGTCCCACTAACAAGGTGGGAAAACTTTAAAAGTGGGTCCAATTCTCAGCCAGCTCCTTGTCTTCTGTCTGTATTTTGAAAATATATATTTTATGTTATCTGTGAGAGTTAAAATTTGGTGTGCGGTTGAAAGATTTCAGCCTGTTTATGGTGTGTTTTTGATGCGTTCCCCCCCACAAACACACAATCCTTCCCAACCCCACCAGTAAAAAAACCCCACCAGACCTTTTGTCAATTTGGAGGCCAGGATTTGGGGGGGGGGCTCACAATGGTGAGGGTGCTTGCCAAGCCTTCACTCAAATGAAGAGGGGTCTCCATTCCCACTCTCAGGTTTTGGATTCAAGTGGATTTAAGTTCCCCTCTTTCTTTTCTAGCTGAAACCAGGTTTAAAAGTGGCTGGTGGTCTTAACTGGTCTTTTAAAAATAAAAATTTAGCTGCTTCTTTTTAAACCTCGTAGCCAAAACAGGAAAGTCCTCGTTTTACAACTAAAAGGGAGACCCAAATTTATCTTCCTAGAACGACTCAGTTGGGTCACGTGAGCTTTGGCCCCATTTTGCGACCTTTCTTGCTACAGTTGTTAAGTGAATCGCTGCAGTTGTTCAGCTACTCGCGCGGTCGTTGAGTGAGGCTGGCTTCCCCATCGACTTTGCTGTTCAGAAGGTCGCAAAAGGGGGAATTGCGCGACCCCGGGGTCGTAAAAATGAGCCAGTAGTTGCCAAGCATCCAAATTTTGATCGCGTGAGACGGGGGGTGGTGGAGGTTGCGGCGCTCGTAAGTGTGGGAAACGGGTCCTAAGCCCCCATTTTTCAGTCCCGTGGTAACTTCAGTCACTAAATGAATTGTTGTAAGTCGAGGACTAACCAAAGAGTGGGGAGAGGGGGGAAGCAGAATTTCTAGGATTCTGCAACCGTTTTTTTTTCCTGGGGTTTATTTTTCTTTTGGGGGATTTATTTGGGGTTCTGCTGAGCCCCTCCCATCTCCCCTGGGGAAGCGGAAAGACCCCAGGGGGGGGCAGGGGGGCATCTCTCTGCCTTCCTCTCCTGACCCATCCTCCTCCTCCCCCTCTCCCCCCCTCTCTTTCCCTCCCCAGAATGGCGGAGCCGCGCTTTAACAACACCTACTTTTGGCCACCGCCTCCCACCATGCCCAGCCAGGTAAGAACCGCGACGTCTCGGCTGCTCCCCCCCCCCCCAAAAAAAAGTTTCTAGTCCTCAAAAACTAAAGTTCACACGCCAGGTTGGTTTCCCCTGCCCTATGGGGAGAATGCTAAAATCCTGATAGTATTGATATATGTAAAGTCAAGCGGGCATTTGGGGTTAAACCTTGTCCCCGGGGGGGGGGGGGAGGTATTTTTCCTTGCCATGGGGAGAACAGCAGCCATCCCCCCCCCAAATAGGGTGATTGGGAAAAATGGGCCCAAGTAAGAGAGAACTTTATAATTGAACTTGCATTTGTTTATTTTTTCCTTCCTCTTCCTGCCGTCCATTTCTTTCTTTCTTTTTTTCTTTTTCTCCCTTCCCTCCCTTCTTTCTTTTTCTTCCTTCCTTTCTTTCTTCCCCCTTCCTGCCTTCCGTTTCTTTCTTTCTTTTCCTTCCTTCCCTTTTTCTTTCTTTTTCTTCCTTTCTTTCTTCCTCCTTCCTGCCTGCCATATTTTTCTTTCTTTTTCTCCCTTCCCTCCCTTCTTTCTTTTTCTTCCTTCCTTTCTTTCTTCCGCCTTCCTGCCTTCCGTTTCTTTCTTTCTTTTTCTCCCTTCCCTTCCCTCCCTTCTTTCTTTTTCTTCCTTCCTTTCTTTCTTCCCCCTTCCTGCCTTCCATTTCTTTCTTTCTTTCTTTCTTTTCCTTCCTTCCCTTTTTCTTTCTTTTCCTTCCTTCCCTTTTTCTTCCTTTTCCTTCCTCCCTCTCTCCTTCCCCCTTCCTGCCTGCCATATTTTTCTTTCTTTCTTTATCTTCCTTCCTTCCTATATTCCTTTCCCTCTTTATAATTTGTGTTTTTTTTATGTTCTTCTAAAAAGTTTAATTACGTGTATTTAAACAGAGAGAGTAGCAGGTCCTCCTGCCTTAATGATATTACTTTTGGCTATCCTGGTGTATGTAAGAAAGAAGGGGGTATTTCCCCCCCCAAATCTTCCTCCAAATTCCGATTATTAATTTTTGGGGCTACAGGAGGGAGACGAATGGATAAACGGAGCACCCCACAGATCCATGGTCCTAGTGCTGGCCTCTTCTCCAGGAAAGCTTTCTCCTACTGTGCTATCCAAGATCTCCTAGTGGCCTCCACTCCAAAGATGTAGAGGTCTGACTCTACTTAGTTTATACATCTTTGGAGTGGATTAGGTTGGAATGCTTCCGTTCCTTTGAATCAGAACTAGACAACATTGTGTTCCGTGGTTAAATTATTGTTAGCCCTTAAATTTGCCTTGGCTCTAGGATTCCCTCTGTCGGGTGCATGAATTGCAGAGGTGTTTGAAGGTCATCTAGCCTGACCCCCGGTTCCTTGGCCTCCTGCCGTCTTTAAACCACGAGGGTCATCCGTTCTAGGTCGCTCATTCTCTTCTCTTCTGTCCCCAGCTGGACAATCTAGTCCTCATCAACAAAATCAAGGAGCAGCTCATGGCGGAGAAGATCCGCCCCCACCACCTGCCCCCTACCTCGGTCTCTTCCCAGCAGCCCCTGCTGGTGCCCCCCTCGCCCGCGGAGAGCAGCCCTTCCATCATGTCCATTCCGAAGCTCCAGCAAGTCCCGGGGCTTCATCCCCAGGCGGTACCCCAGCCGGACGTGGCCCTCCACGCGCGCCCTGCCACCAGCACCGTCACAGGTAGGGGTTCGGACGCTAGTCCTCATGGTTTCGATGGCGGGGTGAAGCCGGAAAGTTCATCACTGAGGGGTGCAGGCATGAAATGACCACACCTGATTTTGCAACCTGTCCAATGGTGCACGGCAGTGGTGGGTTCCGGATCCTGTTGCCACTGGTACGCTGCGCACGAGGCCAGGCATCCTAATCGGGCACATGCGCTGCACATGCATGCACAAACCACCCCCCTGCTCGGCTGAGGCCACACGGGCGCTGCATTATAAACAGCGATGGAACAATGCGGGTGGACCAAACAAGCCACCGTACTGGTATGGTGGCCATTGATCCTGGCTACTACCAGTATGGCTGTACCGAGGCATACTGCCTGGAACCCACCACTGAAGCACGGCTTTTAACAAGAGAATTGTGTTTATAATGTGTTGTCTCTTTAAAAAATGAAAGAGAGGAGAACCGGGCTGAATCGAGACTCCTTCCTCTTCCTCCTCTGGTGCAGGATTTTGCTTAGCCTTTTCCCCCCAACTTCCAGGTTTGGGGCTGGGGTCCCGGACTCCTGCCGTCAGCACTTCTGAATCCAGTACGGGGACGGGGACCAGCACCGCCTCCACGCCCACCTCCTCCAGTCAGAGCCACCTCATCGCCTCCTCGCCCACCCTCATTTCGGGGATCACTAGCCCCCCGCTGTTGGACTCCATCAAGACAATCCAGGGCCACAGCCTGCTGGGGGCCCCCAAGAGCGAACGAGGCCGCAAGAAGATCAAGGCTGAGAACCCGTCGGGACCGCCCGTCCTCGTGGTCCCGTACCCCATTTTAGCTTCGGGAGACATCGGCAAAGAAGGGAAGACGTACAGGTGGGTGGAGAAAATGGGCTTCCGATCACTGGCCCACCTCGAAATAAAGGTGCGGTTTTTGGTGTCCAGCGAATGCCACATTTAGCTTCGAAAACAAAATGGGAAACGGCTGCGTTTAAATGTTCATGTCATATGTGACATTTTTGGTCTGAGAAATGGGAAACGCCCCCCACAAAAGGGCTGCTGTCACAGAGGCAACCTGTCTCCAGACCAACCACTAGTATAACTGGTCTCATGATCTCTTGCCTCCACTCTGTCCCTGTGTGGGGGGTCCAGGTGGGACCCTGCCCATAAAGATGGAGTTTTCACCATCCGCACAAAATAGTTTCCTGGATTTGGTATTCTGCGTTGCAGAGTCATGCATGATAATAAAGTTGCTAACGTGGCAGTGAGTTCCAGAAGTCAAAAGCCCACCTTTGTTTCTGTCTGAAGCTTCCTTTCACTCTCTGTTCCAAGCGTTGTAATCTCAGCCTCCCATTTTTGCACCCGGGCACAGTGCGTTCTCCTCTCAAGACCGAGGCTTTCGCCGTCCACGTGGGGCCAGAGTCAAATCCGGGTAGTGGGCTGCCCTCTGGTTTGGGGTTCGGCAGTGTCCCTAACCTCTCTTCCTCGCTCTTCAGATGTAAAGTCTGCCCGCTTACCTTCTTCACCAAGTCAGAGATGCAGATCCACTCCAAGTCGCACACCGAGGCCAAGCCGCACAAGTGCCCGCATTGCTCCAAGTCCTTTGCCAATGCCTCTTACCTGGCGCAGCACCTGCGCATCCACCTGGGTGTCAAGCCCTACCACTGTTCCTACTGCGAGAAGTCCTTCCGCCAGCTCTCCCACCTCCAGCAGCACACCAGGTATGGCTCAGCCAGCACAGAGGCCTTGGGACCTTGGTAGGTCCACGACGGCAGCGGGACGTCCTTCGTCTGGGTGGTGGGGCAGTTTAAACCATTTGGAGCGAAGCCAAGGGGTGGAGTTAAATGGAAGAAGTGGGGTTACAAGGGAGGGGCAAAGTTGCAAGCAAAGGATAACATAGCAATGTGGAATCAGGGCCTGTACTGTACACCGCCAGTATACTACCTGTACTGTACACCGCCTGTATACTACCTGTACTGTACACCGCCTGTATACTACCTGTACTGTACACCGCCTGTATACTACCTGTACTGTACACCGCCTGTATACTACCTGTACTGTACACCGCCTGTATACTACCTGTACTGTACACCGCCTGTATACTACCTGTACTGTACACCGCCTGTATACTACCTGTACTGTACACCCCCTGTATACTACCTGTACTGTACACCGCCTGTATACTACCTGTACTGTACACCCCCTGTATACTACCTGTACTGTACACCGCCTGTATACTACCTGTACTGTACACCCCCTGTATACTACCTGTACTGTACACCGCCTGTATACTACCTGTACTGTACACCGCCTGTATACTACCTGTACTGTACACCACCTGTATACTACCTGTACTGTACACCGCCTGTATACTACCTGTACTGTACACCGCCTGTATACTACCTGTACTGTACACCGCCTGTATACTACCTGTACTGTACACTGTATACGACCTGTACTGTACATTGCCTGTACTGTACACTGCCTGTACTGCACAGTCGCTCATGAATCCGGATGAGGACCTGCCACTGGCTAGTGCAGGCAACGAGAAGGAAGGGTCATTTATAGCAACATCTTGTGTTGTGGGTGGTGCAAATGGATCTATCCTTAGAATTCAGGGATTGTAAGACTAGAGTACTTATTTTGAGCACTTTGTATTGTGTTACTATGTACATTTGCACACCATTTCATTGATCATGTATATGTTGGGCAAACAAAGGCATCCATTCTCCACTTGGACCATTTAAGTCAGTGATGCTGAAACCTCTGGACTGAGTGTTTTGAACATTTTAAAAAGGCATAAATTTATTCTGCTGGCCTCCCTCCCTCCACGCCCTCTCCTTCCCTCCCTCCTTCCCTCCCTCTCATACACACACACACACACACACACACACACACACACATACACAAGAGAAGCAATAGTTTAAGTATTCATTTATTTTTTTGAAAAATACAACCCCATTGTCTACAATGCCTAGGATCTGCTCTGTATCGCTTATTTTCAAATGGTGTCTTTTTCTGTTGTCAGGCCCTTGCGGCCTACTCAAGGCAACTCTGGGTTGCACACATTTGGAGGGGGGGTTGTGACTTTGGACAATGCTTTTCTGCTACCTCTGCCTTCCCTGAATATACCCCCCCTCGCGTCATTTTCAGAATCTACCTGAGAACATAGTCCAGTCTCTTGTGTCTTCCACAGCCTTTGAAACTCATTCGGGAATGAAACACGCTTTCAAAAATAGTTGTCGGGTGTTGGTGAACGCTGGCGTGTCACCAAATCATGTCATCTTTGTGTCTTAAGTTCACCCTAGAATTTAAACCTTTGTCACTCGAGCACAGAGTACGAGACTCGGGGTGGAGGAGGTGTTAGCTTGATCCATGATTTTTAGCTTTGTGAAACGATTCCTGGGTCTTGCTGCCTTTCAGAATTCATACCGGAGACAGACCATACAAGTGCCCACATGCCGGTTGTGAAAAGGCTTTCACGCAGCTCTCTAACCTCCAGGTGAGTGGAGAAATTGGGGAAGCCAACGGGGGGATTAATGGGGAGTTGAGGCCTCAGCTTGGGTGCAGAATATCTGTTTCCCTTAGAAGAAACTGCAGCCCATAAGTCCACACGCAAATTGGGTCACTGTAAGCTGTGTGGACTTCAACTCCCAGGATTCCTGTGCTGGCCGGGGAATTCTGGGAGTTGAAGTCCACACACCGTGCAGTGGCCAAACTCTAAAAACCTTGGCCTAAATCTTTCCAGCAAGGATCTGTTTTTACTCTCATGCAAGAACAAGAGAAACTGTCTGCTGGTTTCCTGCTAGTTAAACAGTCTGGATACCAAAACACAATTTCTGTCAACACAATTTCAATTGTTATTTTGCTTTTCCTCGCAACCATCAATGCAATTAAGGAAGGGAGAGGTTAGGAAGGGTCCCCTGACCCTGTTATAGGTAGTCCTCAACTTAACGGCCACAATTGAGATCAAAATTTATTTTTCCGCGCGAGATATTTTGTTGGTGAGTTTTGTCCCATGGTACGACTTTTCTTGCCAAACTTTTTAAATGAATCACTGCCATTAAGTTAGTAACAAATCTGGCTTCCTCACTGACTTTGTTTGTCCGAAGATCACTAAGGGGGCATCACACATGACCCTGGCATGCTGCAACAGTCATAAGTGTGAAAAACGGTCCTAAGTCCCCTTTCTCATTGCCGTTGCAAATCTGAACAATAACTGAACGAACGGTTGTATATCCAAATTACCTGTATTATGTTCAGATTGTGACGCTGGCTGCAGCTCAGGGAGGTGGGAAAAAGTGCACCGGAGGCTTTCTGGTAGACTAACGCGGCCTCTGGAGTCTTGCCGTCGCAGGGTGAATGGCCTGCGAAACGGCCTCCGGAGGCAGATGAGGCTGTGGTTGCGTTTGACCCGTTTCCTCCCCTTTCCACCGCCCGCAGTCGCACCAACGGCAGCATAACAAAGACAAACCCTACAAATGTCCAAATTGCTACCGGGCGTACTCGGATTCGGCTTCGCTCCAGATCCACCTCTCGGCGCATGCGATCAAGCACGCCAAAGCCTACTGCTGCAGCATGTGCGGACGAGCGTACACTTCGGTAAGTGAGACGCCCCGAGCCGGGCCGCGAAGGTCATGGGAAAGCAAGAGTTGGCGTAGAGATCGAGTTGGCGAGGGTGTCGACCAAACGCCCAGGCGCAAAGCAGAGGGGGAAAGTCACGGCTCCCCCAAAGTACCGCCCTTAAATTTGAGGTGGAGGTTGGATAGCAATAGCAGTTAGACTTATATAGCGCTTCATAGGGCTTTCAACCCTCTCTAAGCGGTTTACAGAGTCAGCATATCGTCCCCAACAACAATCCGGGTCCTCATTTCACCCACCTCGGAAGGATGGAAGGCTGAGTCAACCTTGAGCCGGTGAGATTAGAACAGCCGAACTGCAGATAACAGTCAGCTGAAGTGGCTGCAGTACTGCACTTTAACCACTGCGCCACCTCAGCTCTAGTGGGAAGGGTGGGGTTTTTGAAGGTGATGCACCTTTGAAGGTTCTCCTCTAGTGGGAGGCTGTCCCATGTTTGAAAGGACAGGCCAGGAGCTGGAAGTACAAACTGTGGTGTGAAGTTGCAGTTAACCCATCGTATTACGGTTTGGGAAACTGGGAAGTTGCCGATGGTCCCAGTGCCGCCAGCAGGGCAAGGGGTGGCCCTGACCCAGGAGGAGGAAATAGTTCTGTGTTTTTCCAAGCTGCTGGTGCCCCCCCCCCCGTCTCCTGCTCCCTCCCAGCCTCTACTTCGCTTTCGGTACGGGAGAATCTCGCCTTGCGGTCATAATTGAGTCTCAAAAGTGAGTTTTGCAGCCTTTCACAACCTATTCTTGCCGCTGTTGTTAAGTGAATTGCTGCGGTTTGCAACCCCGTCGTTAAGCAGATCACGCTCCCCCATTGACTTTGCTCAGCCGGAGGTCGTCAAAGAGGATCACATGATCCCACAACATTGGGGACCGTCATAAGTACCGTATTTTTCAGAGTATAAGACGCACTAAGGTTTTGAAGAGGTAAATAAGAAAAAAGGTTTTTGTACTCCCCGACCCCCCCAGGAGCATTCTGCAGGCTTCAGCAGGGCTGGGGGAAAGCGAAAAAGACCCTGTTTTTGTGAAAAACAGTCCGTTATCTGCAAAAATGGGGTGTGGGGCAGGGCTTTGGGAGCCCCAAAATGGCCGTATTAGGGGTATAAGACACACCAATATTTCCACGCTCTTTGGGGGGGGGGAGGTGCGTCATACTCATAAACATACCGTACATGTCGGTTGTCAAGTGTCCAAATTTTGACCAAGTGACCTCAGGGAGGCTGTGGTGGTCACACGTGTGAAAAACGGCAACATTTTCTAGTCCTGAATGGTCGGTAAACAAAGCAAGTTGAGGCTCATTTGTGCCTGTCCTCTCTTTCCCCAGGAGACATATCTGATGAAGCACATGTCGAAACATACGGTGGTGGAGCACCTGGTGAGCCAGCACTCACCTCAGAGGACAGAGTCCCCCGGCATTCCCGTTCGGATATCCCTCATCTGAGACGCAGAGGGGCAGCGGCCCTCCCCTTGCGCGACGGACCTTCGTGAATACCCAAAAGGAGGAAGGGAGCAAGACGGAGATCTCCGGATGATGCAAGATGGCCGCCGTGCTCTCCCTGTGCTGTTTCCTCAGATTTCTCGACAGTCTACAGCACTGTGCTCAGGAGGACCAAGGGACCCCTACCCTCCCCCCTGTCCCCCGCCCCTCATTCACCCCCAAGCAACCTCGGACCTTGACTATGTTTGTGGAGGGGACGCGTCCTCACGACGTTGGGGACAACCAAAGACAATCCCACAGCACTTTCACCCTCCCTTCCTCGCTTCTCCGGGAGCACCGCTGTCTGGGATCGCGGCGTTCTGTTTTTTTCCTGCATTCCCTCCCTTTTCTCAATTCAAATCATTTCCCCCCTCTCTCCTCCCCACCCTAAAAAAAAAAACATTGGCGCGGATTTGAGAGATGTCTTGGATACGGAGCACATAATCCCTCCGCCCGGAAGCTATTGTGGGTCTTCTTGGACAAAGGACGGCGCCGCACAGTATTTTGGTGCTAAATTGGAAGGAGACCCGACACCCCAGAAGCATCGAGAGAAGAGAGGCACAGTCTGGGCGGACGCAACAATGCCACACGCCAAATGTCGTAAGCCTGTACCCATTCACTTTCTGCCGCAACGTCAGGGAGGATCCTGGGGCCCGTCTTACGTGAAGAATGGAGCCAACCTCTGGTCTTTTTCGAGAGGGGGAGGAAAGCTTGCAAAACTCAGTGGGGAGATCCTGCACGCATTGGGGCAGGGAGGGATGCGGGAACCAGAGCACTTGTAGCCGTATGTCAGGAATGTCCGCAGCATTAAACAAGGGTTTGACACCCTGGTGGTCTGTTGGGACGAGACAAACCATTGGACGAGATCCGTCACGTAGAGAAGACAAGGTTGGCACCTGTCCTGGCAGCAAAAGTGGGGGCAGATCTAGGGGACACGCACTTGGGGGGGGGTGTTGCTTCCAGGAGCACGGCTTTTAGCCATGTCTGAGCTACAACTAGGGGGTTGGGATGTCCTATTCCCACGGAGTCGGAAAACCATTGTATTTGGTCGATGGGCACGCAACTTGGCCGAGTGAGTCTTTCGAGGGGGAGGGCAGCGGGATCCCTCACTTTGCCATTTCTCCCCTCCCCCCATCATCAAATCTGCCCCTTCCATTTTGTGGTCGCCCCGATTCTCCACCTCTAGTTGACCCAAAGACGCACCAACAGATGTTCCTACGCCTCTTGGCTGGTGTGTGAATGGCAGAAGATGACCATCCGTGGTGAGAAGCAGCAACTTGCAGGGAACTCATTTTATCTTAGGGGACGGGACATGGGGGGGGGTCATCCAGGAGCCTTAGAAAAGTGGTCTTCCCCAGGCAAAGGATGATTTATGCAGCTTTTCAATCTCAGGCCTTCCGCTAGTCCTGCTTCCAACTGCAACACTAACCCTGCACGCATCGCAGTGGTTCAGTTGTAACAGTCACGAAATGGGTACCTCACACGACTGGCGCAATTTTACAACCTTTTTCGCGGCAGTCGTAGAAAACGAACCCCCGAACTCATTAAGTGTACGCCACAGTTGTTATAGCAAACCCATTTGTTCACTCTTAACAGTGACCAGTCATAAGTCAGGGAGTACCTATATAGTTGGAAGGGGTCTCCCCGACCCCCCCCCCAAGGCTTCATCACCCCAATGCAGTCAAGGCCTTCCTTTCTTCCGCGTGCAATTGGGCTCTGGCACAACCACATTAGTTTGCAAGAGGCATTGCCAAAGATCTTGGCATCGGACGAGGCAGGACTTCAGTTCACCAACCATGCCAGCCATCCAAAACCCATCCAAAGTCTCAAGGGCAATTATTTCTCAACTTCAGCCACTTTGAAGACATCTGGACTTCAACTCCCAGAATTCCCCGGTTAGCCCTGTCTTTTTTTTTCCCCACCTCCGAGAGCAGAGAGATTGAAGAGGAAAGGATTATACGAGAGTTAAGCAGGCCACAAAATACAGGGGAAAAAGAATGCATTATCAAGAGCCGCAGTGGTTAAGAGTGCAGTGCCGCAGGCTCCTTCTGCTGATCCCTGGCAGTTTGGCAGATCGAATCTCACCAGGCTGAAGGTTGACTCAGCCTTGCGAGGTGGGTAAAATGAGGACCCCAATTGTTGGGGGCAAGAGGCTGACTCTGTAAACCGCTTAGGACTGTAAAAGCACCATGAAGCGGTATATAAGTCTTAAGTGCTATTATCCCCAGGGGATTCTGGGAGATGTCTTTGAGTGGCCATGGTTGAGAAATTGACCTTCTGTTCTTGGTTTTGTCTCCCTTGGGAGAGGCACAGGACAGACCCCCCCCCAATGTCTTTTCAAACCTCACCTCCCCCCTCAAAAAAAAAATGCTGGGGGGGGAAAAATGCCATTGCTCATCCTTGCCCGAGTGTTGCTCCCACACTTCCTTCTGAAACCAAAAGTACCGGCAAGCCCCTTGCCAAGATTTTTGCAGGCCAACCCAAATGCCACTCCAACCCCCCCCCCTTTGCCTGGTTTTTAGTCACACCTTAACATTTTGTCTAAATAGGGTAAGGGGGGAGGAAGACCTCCACTCTCCCCACCAACACAACTGAAAATCCACCTCTCTCTCTCTCTTCCCCCCCCCCTTTGGAATCCCTGCTGGTGGTTTTGTTTTTAAAGATATGAATTACCTATTTCTTTTTTTTAAAAAAAGGAAGAAAAAAATATTTTTACGCCTTAAAAAAGTGTTGCTGTTTTTTTTTAAGCAGGTTGTTTGTTTCTCGCCGTTTATACTGATTTGGTCCTTCCTCCCCTTTTTAAAAACGCTTTTTTTCTCTCTCTCTGAGTTTTGAATTGATGTTGTATGATATTCAATATTGTATCCTCTCCTCTCTTTTTTTTGGCATGTTAATAACTGTGTAAATAAGACTCTTATACATATTGTTAACATCTTTTTTTTTCTATATAAAAGCCCTGGAAACATCTAGGTAGTGCCCCTTGTTAATGAAGAAGAGGAAAATAAAAGAATTTTTTAAAAATATATATATAAAGAGGGAACATCCTTCCTCCCAATTTCTAAAACTCTCTCGTGTTGTGGAAAGAGAGAGACTGTCCCTTGTTCCGGGCAACCGTTTGCATCGTTCAGAAAGAAAATTAATAATATTACCAATATATGAGAAATGATCACTTTTTAAAAGTTGCTTTGTATTCTCTGTTGTGGAAAAGCAAATAATAAAATGTCTTTTCAATCTTGGGCAGGACTTGGCGTAAGGGGGGGTCTCCTTTTCGGGGGCAAAGCTGGGAGGCTGTTGGGCCTGGCGAGGGGGGGGGTTTGAAACTCCAGGTTGACACCCACCCCTTCCAAAAGGCCGAGCTCTGCATTCACAAACAACACGTTGAGCTCCCAAAACCTTGAAGCGGCTTTTTTAGCCGACTGTTCTCATCACAATGCCCATCAGACCAAAGCAAAGGAAGTCCTTGACTTACGACCATGAGGGAGCCTCCCCGTTACAGGCATAAGCCATGATGGTCGCCACTCTGAGCGGCCCGGTTTTTGCAACCTATTTTTGTGGCGGTCGTTAAGTGAATCACTAGTCTTTTAAGCTAAATCCAGAGCCCGCCAGCAAACCGGGACACTGCCACGGTCATAAATGCAGGGCAGTTATTGTCAAGTGCCTGAATTTCGATGACGTGACCACAGGGATAAGCGTAAAAAATGGTTAACTTTTTTTTTAGTACACTTGCAACTTTAAACGGTCACTGAATGAATGGTCGTAAGTCAAGAACTACATGTAACCACGAGGACCAGTAGAAAGTACCTTTTTACCGCTGTCATAGTTTTAAACAGCTGCTTAAAGAGACGGACGTAAGTCGAGGACTAGCTGCATTGGCGTTTTTAATTTCATAAAGCTGACCGGCGTTATCCAGGACAGGATGGGCTACAGAACATATCAATAAATTCAACCAATCGCCAACAGGGAGGTTGATTTCCGTTGTGCTTTTTTTGGGGGAAGACCAAGAGAAGGGGAAATTGATACGGAAACAGATGCCTGGGGATTCCAGTCCCATCATCCACACACAGTCGGTCTCCGCAGCAGCCAATGGCATGCCCAGGAGCAGCTAATTCTGTAAGAGAACTAGGAATGAGAACGGCCTCCGAGAAACTACGCCCAAATCTTCCCGTACAAAAGAAATTGGCAGCCGATCCAGCAGCAGTGGGTATTTTCACCTCCCCTTTCCCCAAAAAGAGACTCCCGGAGGACATCGGATAGTTTCAGCCCTCAGCAGACGACCATTTTTAAGACACCTTTTTTTTCCCAAAGATGTTTATTAAAAACCAGGTGATGGAAGAAAAATTCTCGCAGCCCGGAAGGCTTCGGTGAGTGTCCAGCACACGGGGGGGGAAAACGAGGCGCTGCAAACTTGGCGACCACGGAGGGACACAGCTCAGCTGCACTCCCACGTGGCTCCTTTATCCGTCCCTGATTGCCCCAGGGGAGCCCAGCCACTCCTGACTCCCCTGAGGCCGGCCCCATCTCCCAGAGAGAAAACCAGCCCCTCCTGCCCTCCCCCCCCCCTTGGTGGGTTTTTCTCAAATTGGGGTGTATGTGTGTGTGTGTGTGAATTGATGCTTGTCACAAACGCAAAACGTTTCTTAAGGCAGCTGGGAAACTGGTCTCCCCTCCATGGAATCGCCCCCCCCCAAGCAGATGTTTGAAAGAGGAGGGGGGAGAACCCAGGACTGGCCGTGTTTGTGGCCCACTCCCCATTTCAAAAAAAAAGCGGGGGGGGGAGAAGGATGGACGGCAGGAAGAGGATGTGTCCCCATGAGGAGGGGGGCTTTGTCCGTATTTCTGTGGGGCCATTTTCACCTAGGAAGGGGGCCCTGATGAGCCCGAAATAGCTGCCCGGGGAGGGGTAGGGGGGGGGCAGAGAGAGATGGGGAAGTGCACTATGTGGCACCCATAACACACACACACGCACACACTTTGCTACACAAAAGTTTAAGGCAATGGTCCAGTTTGGCTTTGAGGTTCCCGAGAGGCTTTGTGGGGGACGGAGGCTGAAAAGGGCCTGGTGGCCCCCTCCTCTTTCTCCTCCGTCCAAGGGGGGGGTACTACTTTCCTCCCCCCCCCCCCATGTGGCAGGGGGAGGAGCAGGTGGGGAAGCTACGGACTATTTGTTCTTGTTGTCGTCATCATCGTATATACACTGCCCCGCGGCACTGCCCTGCCTCGAGGCATCGGGTCAGCAAGACGAGGGGGGGTTATCTGTCTCTTCTCCCCGTCCCCTCCCCCATCAGGTCAGCGGGGGCTCTTTGTGCTCAAGTTACCTGGTGGGAGGAGGGAGTCCCAACGGCCTCATCCACCTGAGCTCCCCCCTCCCTCCCACACAATGGTCCGCCATGGCCCAGCACCAGCCCCGCCGGCTCCTAAGAGTCCTTCAACATACAGATGCGGGCGTAAATCTTCAAGGCGGGCCCTAACTTGATGTTCATGGCGCTCATGAGGTGGTCTTCCTTCAGCAGCAGCAGCGCCTGCCCATCAATCTCCTGGGTGCGGAACTCGTCCGCGATCTCTTGACAGCCTGCGAGGGGAAGGGAAACCACCGGTCAGCTTTTCTCTTTCAAATCCATTCACCAAGACACATTCCTATAAACATTTACCTATTGAGTATTGATATCTATCACTATCTTCTTGCAAATATAAAAAAACCCACAGTTGGGGGTCACTTTCTTGCCACCCCCACCCCCCCTATCTCCCTCTTATTTTGCAACAACCCTACTTCCGTCTTCCCAAACTCCCTTCTCTGCCTTCTTCTTTCCTCCTCTCCTTCCTCTTTTCTTCTTCCCCCCTCCTCCTCTCTTCTCCTCCTTTTTCCCCTCTCTCCTACTCTTACTTCCCCTCCCTCTGCTTTCCCCTTTCTCCTTTTCCCTCCTCATCCTCCCTCCTTTCTTCTTCCCCTCTCTTTCCCCCCCTCCTCTCTTCTCCCCCTCTCTCCTACTCTTACTTTCCCTCCCTTACTTCCTCTGCTTTTACCCTTTCTTCCTTTCCCTCCTCATCCTCCCTCCTTTCTTCTTCCCCTCTCTTTCCCCCCTCCTCTCTTCTCCTCCTTCTTCCCCTCCTACTCTTACTTCCCCTTTCTTACTTCCTCTGCTTTTACCCTTTCTTCCTTTCCCTCCTCATCCTCCCTCCTTTCCGTTGTGGCCCTTGTTCATTTTCTTTCTCTGATGGATTCTCGGGGTGGGTCATTCCAGCGATCCCGACTTTATATTTACGTGAAAATAATTTTCTCTATGAACATTCTACTTCCCCGTAATAAACCCACTCGTGCCATTTTTGGCTTGTATACCTGTACTTTTAATGCTTTTCTATTTTTTTTCCCTTCCGCTCCCCTCAATTTGATAATGTGTCGGCTGAGTTGTTTATTCTATGCAAGCTCAAGAGACTTTTGTCCCCCTCCAGCACCCCAACTTCACAATCCCCAGCCACCTAACATGGAGGGCGGGTAGCTTTCTTGACATAAAAAAAACCAATAACTGTTGTAATATAGTTCCTTGTGTAGGTGTGGGACACCCATGGCCCAGTTCATACCAGGGCATGCAGAGCCACGCTGAACCACACAGGAGAAAACAAACTCCTAAAACCCCATAACATCCTGATAGTTCATAACATAACATCCTGAGATGTGCCCTACCATTGACGCCCAGGATTTGACCATATATAGACAGAACTTCCCTGAGCAGTAGATTAGAAATTGTACTTTTACAGGCTGTTTTTACTCACATGCTGATTGCTCCTCCTGCCTTTGTCCTATCTCAATAAAAGGGGCTCTCAGACCCCCAATCTGGGTCGCTCCATCCCGAGAAAGATCGTGTCCGTGTCTTTTCTCCACATTGGCCTCATGGACGAACCACGGGAACGTTACAAATAACCGGGGTACAAAAGATGCTCTCAGGACTTTTGAGGAAGGCTAAATCACCCTACAGAGCTCAGGGACGTTACTCTATTGCTGCGGAGCATGGCAGCAAAAGTTTGCAATCCATCCAGAGTTCTTTCTTCTTCATCTTATACCTGATCTGACCAAATCTTGGAAGACAACCGAGAGTTTCCACTTCATCTTATACCATGGTGCGCCAAAGTGGTGCAGTGGTCAGAGTGCAGTACTGCAGGCTACTTCTGCTGACTACTGGCTGCCAGCAATTTGGCAGTTCAAATCTCACCAGGCTCAAGGTTGACTCAGCCTCTCGTTCTTCCGAGGTGGGTAAAATGAGGAGCCAAAATTGTTGGGGGGGGGGGGCAATAGGCTGACTCTGTGAACCGCTTAGAGAAGGCTGGAAAGCACTATGAAGCGGTATATAACTGCTCTTCTTCCTTCCCTCCCTCCTTCCTGTTAGAATGCAATATTGCAGGCTGATTCTGCCCGCTGCCAGCAGTTCGATCCTGACTGGCTCCAGGTCGACTCAGCCTCCCGTCCTTCCGAGGTGGGTCAAATGAGAACCCAGATTGTTGGGGGGAGGTGGGGGGCAAGAAGCTGACTCTGGAAACTGCTTAGAGAGGGCTGTATAGCACTGTGAAGTGGTATATAAGTGTAAATTCTATTGCTACACCTAACAAATTTGAGACAGGGCTATAATATGAATTTGTGGCCCTTGTTTCACTTCTGGTGTTCTCTCAAAGTCCTCCGATCACCTTTTCCATTGGGGGAGGGGGTTTCTCACGTAAGGCAATGAAGTGGCCCAACGTGGGGTAAGGAGACAGGATTCCCTTTCTTGGGACATTCCCGAGGTTGGCCCATCGCTTACCGGGCAGGGAGTGGATGAATTCGTACACGTCCTCCACGTTCCACTTGGTGGGCTCGCTCGGCAGGAAGTGGCGTTCCAGATCCCGCAGACGGACATCCGGCAGTTCCATGTCTCGCTCGCCCTGGCGCCGGCGGGAGGCGGAGGAGCTGGCCGAGATGGGGGAGAGGGGCTCTTCGTAGCTGGAGTTGTCCGAGCAGCGGCTGGAGTCCTCTTGTCCGTGACCGAGTTGGAGAGAGCTGGGAACCGCCACGGGAGCAGAACTGGGGGGCAAGGAGGCCGGTGCCTACGGGCCCAAATGGGACACAAACCAGATTGACAAGAGCCGCTTTCACACCCGTCCTCGCTCAGAAGGAGAGACCGTCTGTACGGAATGACAGGTAGTCCTCAACGTACGGCCACAACGGAGCCCAGAATTCACGTGAAGTGAAAAATTTGTTAAGTGAGTTTTGCCCCATTTTACGACCTTCCTTGCCACATTTGTTAAGTGAATCACTGAAAGTGTTAGATCAGCCACACGGCTGTTAAGTGAGCGAGATGCCAAGTGTGCAAATTTTGATCACGTGACCAAGGGGAGGCGGCAGTGTGAAAAACGGCCGTAAGACACTTTTTTTCAGTGCCGTCGTAACTTCGAATGGTCGCTAAACTGACTGTTGTAAGTCAAGAATTACCTATAAGACCGAAAAGGACAGAAGCACCATCCGAATTTGTTCCAAATTTCCCTCTCTTAAGGAAACGCCCCAAAGTCCGGGTGCCTTGAGGCTCCTGCCCATCCCCCACCAGGCTAACCGTTTTTTTGCTTTCTTTCGTGAGCGGGGGAAGGGCTCCCTTGCAGGGTCGGCGTCGGCAGTGCGCAGGCGTGTTCGGTTTCTGCAGCTTGCTGCGGTCCGGATGGAAGAGTCCCACTCGCTTGGTGCAACCCACATTATACCTAGGGGAGGGGACAGAGAGGTTAATACGCTGCGGTGGAGAAGGAAGAGCAAGTCTCCCCTCCGATTCTAAGCCAGGCCCGACCCTGCTTAGCTGGGAAACCTTCGTGTCCCCAGACTTTGCTCCCTACGGATGTCTGGACATTCCTGGCGTTGGTCCAGGAGAGGAGGAGTCTCAACTCGGATGGGTAGGAAATAAATTTGATAATTACGGGTAGTCCTCGAGTTACAACAGTTCATTTAGTTCAAACTTAAAACGGTGGGGAAGAAAAGTGACTTATGACCGTTTTTCACACTTATGACCATTGTATGGTCACCTGATGAAAGGCTGCTTGGCAACTGACTCATGTTTACGACGGTCACAGTGTCCCGAGGACCCCTCTGGGGACCTTCTGACAAGCAAACTCAGTGAGGGGAAAGCAGGTTCACTTCACAGACGTGTGACTGACAACCGCAGTGATTCACTTAGCAACAGAAGGTCGTAGAATGGGGCAAAACTCTCTTAAATATCACACTTGGCAACAGAAATTTGGGGCTCAGAAGAAAAGATATAAGAGATATAAAAAGAACAAAAAGAGGGGGGGGGGAATCTAGGAACAGCTGATGAGTAAAATTAAATATATTAATCGTGGCAATAGTAGATGTGAGCGAATTATACTAATACTTTTAAATGTGGAAATTAATTATGTTAAATGTTTACATTAAAAAAATGAATTTGAAGAGACATTTTACTTATGGATAACAGATGGAAAGGAAATGATAAATTTGGTTTATCTCCAAAGGGAAGAAAAAATGGCACTGTTTATGTACATAATAAAAATTAAAAGTTGGAAAATATGAGAAGAAAATAAATACGGCTAAAATTGGAAATGGAAAAGGAAATATAATGTAGAATGAATTATGTGTACGTGAAAAGGTTAAAGGGGGAAAACCTGACAACGCTCTGTTCACAAAAGAATTTTAATTATGTAACAAAACATTAAAAAAAAAACTCGTTTGCAAAGAAATTTTGGGCTCAGTTGTGATCGTAACCGGAGGACTACATCGGATGCCATCCCAACGCATCTGCAGCAGCCCAGGATGGACCGTCGGCATTGACACAATCCCCGTCAGTCAATTGCAGAAGGCAGTTTGGGACCGCTCGCATCCTGCCACGAGGCCTTTAACGCCATCACACAACTACTGCTGCCTCTCGCACCAGGTCCTTGGGGGGGACGGGGGACTCAACAGGTGGGCAAAAAGGGCCAAACTCCAGCCTGAACCCCTGACGGACTCTGAGGGCCAAGCGTAATGGTGGCAAGGGGCTGCCCTTCCGGCGTTAAACCTGGTTTAGGGTTTGCCCTGCGATGACGGGCAAAGGGGCCCAAACCTCCCAGGGGTTTTGGGGTTCGGAGGTACCTCTTGGCACACGCCGTGGAGCAGAAGCGCTTCGAACGCTTGAATTTGTACGCAAAGTCCAGGCGGCCGCAAAGCTCGCACTTCAACTTTGGGGGCGACGCCTCGTCTTTGGATTCTGGGGGGGAGGGGGAGAGAGAGAGTAAAATGTTTCAGTCAAGGCCAGGCACAAGGAGACACACACACACATACCCCATCCCGGGGGCCACACAAAGGGGGCCAGTTTGCTGCAGGGCACTCCGGGAGGAAGGAAGGAAGGAAGGAAGGAAGGGAGGGAGGGAGGGAGGGAGGGAAGGGGGAGCAATGCAGGAAGACCCCTCTACCCCCTCCCATTTTTAAAGGCTCAGGAAAATGACTCCCAGCCCCAGAATTTATGCACCATTCGGACCCTCTGCGGAAGCGAAGAGACATGGGGTGGGGGAAGGTAGGTAGGGGTGGAAATTGGGGGAGGAGACCCTTGGCAAAAGAGGGGTTTTTCTTCTGCTTCCGGAGCCCTCCCAAGGCACCACCCGGGCTCCAGCCGAGAGGCATTCTGCGCATGCTCAGAGTTCCCCATCTCCCCGTCCTTCCCCGGACGCACCTTGGAGGTAGGGGTCTTCCATCTCGGAGTCGGTGGTGGTCTCTTGCAGCTGGGGTTTCTCCGCCAGAACCGCCTGTGCATACTTTTTCTTCAGGTTCCCCACCAGCAGGGAGGATCGGCCCACCTGGCCGGAGAGGAGCAAGGCCGGGATTTAGGGAGCCCACCCCCCACCCCCACCAAAAACAGACTTTTGGGGGGCCAGCAAGAATTGAGAGTCAAGGAAAAGGCTGGAGCTCTGGGGCGCCTGCCCACCCCTCCAGCCTCAAAATGAAGCCCCTCCCCCAGGCACTCCCCACTTCCATCCCATCCCCCCCCCAGGCTCATTCTGCACCCCATCTAATTTTTTCTTTTTAAAACCCCATTTCAGATGGGGGGGCAGAGAAAGAGAGAGGGGGGGAAGGAGAGAGAGGGACAGAGGGAGAGAGACAGAGAGGGAGAGAGAAAGAGAAAGACAGAGGGAGGGAGGGAAAGAGAGGGGGGAGAGAGACTCACAGAGAGAGGGAGAGAGGGAGGAGAGACAGAGAGGGGGGAAGGAGGGAGGGGGGAAAGTGAGAGAGAGGGGGGAACAGAGAAAGGGAGAGAGAGACACATACACATAGAGAGAGGGGGAGAGGGAGGGAGGGGAGAGGGAGGGAGAGGAGAGAGAGGAAGAGAAAGGGGAGAGTGAGAAAGAGAAAGAGAGAGAAGGGGAGAGAGAAAGAGAGGGGGAGAGAGAGGGAGAGATACACAGAGAAAGGGAGAGAGAGAGACACAGAGAGAAAGAGAGGCAGAGAGGCAGAGAGGGAGGGAGGGAGGGAGGGAGGGAGAGGGGGAAAGAGAGGGGAAGAGAAAGGGGAGCGAGAAAAAGAGAAAGAGAGGGGGGAGAAAGGCAGAGGGAAGGAGGGACGGAGGGGAGAGAGTGAAAGAGAGAGACATAGAGAAAGAGAGAGGGAGTGAGAGACACACAGAGAGGGAGAAGGGGAAAGAGAAAGACAGAGGGGGGAGAGGGGAGAGAGAAAGAGAGAGACATAAGAGAGAGAAAGAGAGAGGGACACACAGAGGGAGAGGGGGGGAGAGAGAGAAAGAGAGAAAAAGAGAGAGGGAGAAGGAGAGAGAGAAAGACAGAGGGAGAGAGGGGAGAGTGAAAAAGAGAGACATAGAGAGAGAAAGAGAGAGAAAGAGAGAGGGAGAAAGAGACAGACAGAGGGGGGGGAGAGAGAGAAAGAGAAAGAGTGCGGGGGGGGGGGGAGAGAAAGAGACGTACCGGGAACGGTTCAGCCCCTTCCTGGATGACGAAGCCTTCGATCAGATGCGTCAGGATTTGGGGCTTCACGATGGCTTGGGGGGGCAGCTTGTTCTCCCCGTTCTGGGGCAGGGCGCTGGGAACGGTGGAGGGAGCACTGCCGTTGCCTGATGTCATGCCGGGGGTGCTGGGGTCTGGGGGCGTCGTGCGAACGCTGCCGGGGGTCGCCTCTGCCGGGGGAGGGAGGGAGGGAGGGAGGGAGGGAGAGGAGGGGCAGGCGTGAGGAGGCAGGGTTCGCAGACAAAGGCAGAGGCCCCGGGCGCAAGGCAGCCCTGCCCCTCCCACCCTGCCCTGATTACCATACAGCTGACTCCCCCCCCCTCCCCTTTGCCCAAGACCCACGCTGGACAGCCCCCAGCCCCTCCAGCCCCTCGCTCCAGAGGCCGGAGGAGCTCAGCTACCCAATCCCAACAGCCCTCTGAGCTGGGAGGTTTTCCTGACCCAATTTCGGTAGCCTCCTCGGTGCTAGTAAGACTACTACTAGCCCTAATCAATGGGTAAAACTAAGCAGTTTCCTAGCACTGATGATGTCGCCTAGTTGGGTCATGAAACGTCTGCAAACACCACCACCCCCAAGGACCCCTCGTTTCAACCCTGAGCTGCCAAGATTCCCTTCTGTGCCAACCCTGATTGCGCCAGGAAGCTCCTCCGGGAGCACAATCCCCCCCTCCCTCGTTTTAAATTCAGCTCCCAACGCACTGACACCAAAGGGACTAGGAGCTTGAAAGCCATGCCAGCAAGCACAAAAACCAGACCCACAGGCTTGGGAGTTTCTTGCGGTCCTAGTCGGGCGAGGAGGTAGGAAAGTCACAAGACAAGGACTGGGCTCTCCTCCTTCCTGGTCCCACTTGGGGAACCAGGTTTTGGGGGGGTCAGGAAGCGTTTAAAGCCTCGAAAGCTGCTTGCCTCTCTCCCCCACCCCAAAATAACCCAAAAGGCGGGGGGAGCCTAATTATAGAACAATCACAATTAAGCGAGACGTGGATTCACCCTAAAAACGGTGCATTTCGGGGGGGAAATGCAAACCCTGAAATGAAACCAGGGACGTTTTCCATCCTGGGCTCTGGGATCCAAAGAGGTGAGGAAGGGGTGGCAAAATGGTACCCCAAATTTCCAGTCGCCGAGGGATGTGCCACGCCCATCACTTCATACTTGCAACTCAAGTGTGCAAATTTCGGCAGGGCCCAGATGTATTTTTTTATAACGACGTTCTGTTGTGATCTGACATGAAAAGTTACAAGATTTTTGAGGATGGTTATTTCTGGGATAAGGAGTGGCTTGGTGTGAACTCAGTGAGGACTAGAAACTTCAGGAGGCTGTGGAAAGGACACAAAGCACAGTCCCTACCTGTTGCTGCCTACCTGCGTGGCTAAAAAATTTCCCCTTCCTCTGATTGCTGATTTACGTTGAGTAAATGGTTTTATAGAAGCAAACAAACAGAAAACCGAGGCGTTCACTCATACGTAGCTAAATAATAAGTAAAATAAAACACATTTAACAAATGAAAGTCATTCGTAGGAAGACGGAAGGCGCTTTGGGAGACGTATATGCAGCTTCCCGGTTGTGTTTCTTGTTTGAAACGGGGTTTGTAATGGTGGTTATGTTCCTTGTTTACAAATCCTACATTTGGGGAAGGAATTCCAGTGTCCAAAAACATGGAATGCCACTATGCCTTTTCCCTCTTAAGCTCTCTCTCTCTCCAAAAACAAGGCCTATAACCCAAATCATCCAGACCGGTTGGCAAAGAAGGAAGCATTCTTGGCCGGTGCAAAGTAGTGACAAAAAATAACAAAACCACCCAGGTTTCTGGACCTCATGATGTCCGAAGCAGGATGTTTACACAGGCAGAAAGCGTCGGTTGTAAACAAGAGAAATTCTGGCCAAAAAGAACAACGGCCATTCACGGAAGGAACCACCGCCGTCTCCACAAGGAATTGTGGGGAAAGGAGGAACTGGGGGCCTCGCATGTTTGCACACAATTTTCTGCTCAAAAAGCAA
Organism: Thamnophis sirtalis; assembly: GCF_051295495.1. Classification (NCBI taxonomy): domain Eukaryota; kingdom Metazoa; phylum Chordata; class Lepidosauria; order Squamata; family Natricidae; genus Thamnophis; species Thamnophis sirtalis. The sequence continues at coordinate 47,238,308 of NW_028261395.1, forward strand.
ACTTAAGATTTGCAAACGAGAAAAAGAAGGAACCGATTTCTCCTCCCTCTTTTATTCTGCAGGAAGCAGAGAGGGAGACGTTGAGGCCTGTAGCTATCGCTCAGGAGTTCCAAGCTGACACGCACAGGGCTTTGCACGCCAAGCCGCCTGCCCCCCCCTCCACACACACACACACACGCATGAGCGAGCTTGTTGCTCGCTCGCCCGCCTTTGCAATGCCCCGGGAGAGTCGGCACTCCCTGCTCACGCGCCTCCCCGCCCTCTCCGGCGCAGCAGCAGCAACGCATGCAACCTTCACAACAGAAGCCAACAGGCGCCCTTTGCAAGGCATGCTGGGAGCCTTTCTGGGTCAACAAAAGGCGCCCAGCTGCCCACCACGGGCAAGGCTCCTGCGGGAAGAAAGCTGCGCCAGTTGGCCTTCGTCCTGCTTGGCTTGCCAAAGGAAGAACGGCCGAGCGGCACCGTTTGGGGAATCACATGCGCACACGCCTCTCGTCTTGTCCCCAAAGTCCAGCTCAGGAATTGGGGGGCCCAATTCTTAGCTCTGTCACACCCCCAAAGTAAGCCTCCCTGGTGGGAGCAGGGGGTTGGACTAGAAGACCTCTAAGGTCCCTTCCAACTGGTGTATTCTGTTTTCCTGGCTTGGGAACGAGGTGTGATTGTAAGCCAAGGACCGACTTTGTGCCTCTAGTACTAACCAACTCAAGAGGAAGATGCTTTCTAAGCAAGAGTTTGTGCATGTATGTGTGAATGCTGAAGGCCCCATCTCGGTTAGTTGGTTAGCCAGGCTCGAAATCCCCACCAAACCACGGACTATCTCTACGTAAATAAAACAGTTGCTAGGACATGGGAATCTTGAAATACACAAAGCTGATCCTTTGAAGCAAATTCCCTCAAGGTGCTTCTAAACGATTTAAGCAGACAGAAACATTCCAAGAATTCAGACACGTGCAAAACTCACATAAATCTCATCTAAGGATTTCAGCGAAGGTACAAAAAAGGAACAAAAACTTAAAAGGAGTCCAGAAAAGTCCCAAAATATTCTGATTTACAGTTGGGGGGGGGGGAAACCACCAGCAGCCGGCGGATAAATTCCCACGCCGGGCAGGAGCTGTGTTTTCTCCATCAGACCACCAAGAGTTGAGCTGCCACATGAGAAGCCACAAAGGCAGGGTCCAGGCAACGCCCCTTAGCGCCCCCCCCCAAAGTTACTTTAAATCCGGCTGGTGAGCAGGAAGGGTCTGCAAAACAGGAATCAAAGGTTTGGATTGGCTGGATTAACCGTGGTTCCAACAAAGAGGGTTGGACTAGAAGGCCTCCGGAGGTCCCTTCCAACTTTGTTCTCCTGTTTTTCTGCTCTCCAAAAAAAACGGAAGGGGAATGCTCAGCGTCACCACAGCACATGCGCAGGGAAGGAAGCGCTGGCACGGAAGCCCTGGCAGGGAGGGAGGGGGGGATTGAGTCACAACACAAAGGGAGCCACCCCTCACTCAGCTGTGAGCCTGGAATTGTTGTGGTTTTCTGTTCTCACGCTCAGGATTTGGGGAGCGGGCTTTGCTTGCTTGTGCCCCCCTTGCACACTCTCTCGGTGCAAATCCACCCAGGCTGGGCTCTGAACCCCGCCCCCCCCCTCACACACACACACACACACACACACACACCGCCCCAAGCGTGGCCCTAATCCAATCAGACCCGGCTGCCTCCTTTGAGACGCCATCTGGACTCACAATGCAAATTCGAGCTGGCTTGGAAAGCAACGGAAGCCCCTTCACCCAACAAGCCCACCCCCACTGGGGATTCCTGGCCATGTGGTGCTCCCACCGGAAGGACGGGCCAGCCAACCCCTCCCTCCCTCCCTCCCTCCCTCCCTGGAGAGCTGGAGGGGGCCCAGGCCGCATCTCTGCAGGAGTCACCACTGTTCCCTTATTTATCTCGTGTTTATCTGCCACCCACCCATCTCACACCCCGAAAGGAATCTGGGCATCTGGCTGAAAGCCTCTCAGAAGCAGCGTCCCCCGAAACAAATGGGGGGAGGGTCTCTTTTAGGAGAGAAGAAGAATTCACCCCCCACTTAACTTGTTACTGGGGACATTTAATCAATTCTCTCATTGCAATCTCTTGAGACGATGATGAAATAGTAGGGTTGGGAGGGTCCTTGGAGGTCCTCTAGTCCAACCCCCTGCTCAAGCAGGAGACCCTCAACCATTTCAGGCAGGGGGCTGTCTCCTCCTTGAAGACCTCCAGTGTCGGAGCCCCCACCCCTCCTGGAGGCCAGCTGTTCCACTGTCAGGAAGTCTCCCCTTAGTTCCAGGTTGCTGGAATTGGGTTCAAAATTGATTTCCGGAAGCAGAGGATCGGAGGGGAAGGGCACCACAAGGGGATCTGCTCAGCGATGGGCGGGAAGGACTATTTACAGCCGTAAAAAGCTGCTTTTGCGTCCTCCCCACCCGCCAACCACTTCCTGGAAACAAGGATCCTCTCTCTCACACACACACACACACACAGCTCTGAAAAACCGCCTGAAAACATTGAACTGATCTCACTCAAAACAACACGGCAGTGAGCCAAGGGGCAACATTCCTCCAGGAAAGACCAGCAAACTTCGGCCATGGAGGATGATTTTGGGCGAGCCGCCCCCCCCTCCCTCCCCCCCTCCCTCCCTCCCTCGCCTCTTTACAGAGTTAGCTTCTCCGTAGGTGACACAAAAGCCATTTTACCTCCACATTCTTTTAGAGAGAAGTTGTGGAGGGATGCACAATGGGGAGTGGGGGGGACACACACACACACACGCCATCACACACCAGAAAACAAAACCCCTCCCCGGCCTCCATTTCCTTTTTCTGGCAGCCCCCTCCCCTCGGGGGGGTCTGCAGAGGAAGGGACGGTGGCTCCCCGAAGTCATCCCAGAAAGTCACAATTTTAGGAAGAAGTTTGGAAAGGAAAAACAAGGGGGAAGGGGAGCTGCACACCTGGTGGGGAGGGGCCTCCCTTGAGCAGGAAGGGAGAGAAAGGAAATCAGTGGGGCACTGTGATAAAGTCGTCCCCCCCCCAAAACACTGTCTCTCATTGCAATCTCTTACACGATAAATAAACAGTCGCGCTGTTTCTCACCTTAAAATGTGCGGACTTCTACTCCCAGAATCCCCCCCCCAGCATGAGATTCAAAAAATATCACTGAAAAAGTTTGAGAAAGAAACTCAAAGCAAACCCCCCCCCCCAAAAAAAGAGATTCTGCTGGGTAGAAGAGGGCGAAAGTAGAGAGAAACAGGCTTGCAAATTTGTGTAACCAACAGTAAACACGCTTTCTGACAACATGCGGATTCTCTCCAGTGTCCCCACTTGGCCTCCCTCAAAGGGCTGGCAGGGAGGTTGTGTTAAAAGGAGACCATTCAGGTTCAGCGACCCAGTTTACGACCCCTGCACCAAACAAGGACGGCATCTGTTGGGGGAGTTTGTGACTCCGGGCTAACGTCAACACCTGGGTGTTTTGATAACCCAGGTCAGGCCTTGGGGGCTGTGTGAAGGGTGAGGCAAATCTAGGGGAAAGATTTACAGAGGGCACGGCTGGGGGGGCAGGGGCTCCGACTGGCTAGCCCCCAACCTATCTCCCCCCACCCAAAGGCACTCCCAGCTCAAGAGAAGGCTGGAGAAAAGCACCATGGGCGTTGCAGTCCCAAAACATCAGAAGGATTCATTCGGGGGGGGGGGGCAAGATGCTTCCCATCTGAAAGGGGCTCCTGAAGCCATTTTAGACTGTGCCACCACCCCCTCTTGCCCCCCCCCACAAGAGAACACAATCCGGGATGGGAGTTGTAGTCCAAGCCAGGCCAAGGAGGCCCCCAAGTCCCAAGAACGGCTGTGACTCAAACACGCGTTTCTAAGAGCCCCGAAGGGGAGCAAACTCCCGCTTCTCCGCCTCACTCAGGACCCCCAGACCCGAAAGGAGCTGGCCGGCTGGGAAGCATGGGCGCTGGAGTCCCACAAAGGAACCCACCGCGCTTTCCTCTGCGGGCAGCAGCCCGTTTCACAACCCAGGCTTAGCGATCAGGATCCCACGCGGGGCGGAGCAGCTGCTGGGCTCCACAGGAGACCCCCGGCCCTCCGCTCTCCCCCTCCCCCGGGGAAGGAGGCGGGGCGAGGAGAGGGGGGGTCCACGGGGGACTCTCCCAAAGGGGCCCCCAAAGTCCAAGGGAACCTGAGGGGGGGGCGACCCCTGGATCTGGGGCCCCACGGCAGACGCGCTGCGCCCCCTCCCCGAGGACAAAGCCCCCAACCTCCAGTCGCCGCCGCCGCCGCTCCGCCCGGGAGCCGCTTCCCGGCCTTACCTGCGTCCACCTGAGTCACCTGCGCCGCCGCGCCGCCCGGCCCGCCCAGCTCCCCATCCGCGCTGGGCTCGGGCGGCGGCAGAAGGGCCGGTGGGGCGCGGGGGAAGCAGCGGCGGCGGCGGCGGGGGCGTCGGGCTGGGGCGTCGCGGGGCTCGGGGCGCGAACAATGCCGCCCGCCGCGCCGAGGGAGGAGAAGCCGGACGGGGAGGCGCCGGGACCGCAGCCCCCTCCTCTCGCCCGCCCCTCCGCCCCCGCCCCTCCGCCGCTCATTGGCCGCGCCCGGGGCCGCCTCGCCCGGCAGGATCCAGCGCAGCGCAGCGCCCCCTCGCCGGACAGCTCCTCGGCGCTGCTCCGGGACGCCGCCCGGCTCCCCCGACCCGACCCCCGCCCAGCGTTGCCCGCCCGGCTCTGGAAGGACGAGGCTCCGCTCCTACGACTGCTTTTCCCTCCCCCGGGACCCTAACTTAACACCCCCCCCCGCCCGCCCGCCCGCCCCGCCGGGGGTCTTTCTCACACCCTCCCCCCCCCCAAGCGCCAGCCTCGCCCGGCGCCTGGGAAACCAGCCCAGCGACCCCCGCCGCTTGCAGGGAAAGGTTGGGGGAGTTGGGAGGGAGCCCTGGAGGTCTTCTAGTCCAGCCCACGGAGCCTATGCTAGGGGAGAGTTTGGGGGGCTGCTCTGCGGAAAACTCAGCAGGTCCCAGTGAGAAGAGGAGGGTGGGAAGGAGGAAGAGGGGGAGAGGGAAAGAAAGGAGAGAGGAGGGAGAAGAGGAAAGGAGAAAGTAGAGAAGGAGGGAGGGTAGGAGGAGAGGAAGTGGCGTCCGTTGTAAAACGAGTCAGATGTAGGGATGGCAGGAAAGCAATCTGGATTCTGCCCTTCACTTTGAATCCTTAACAAATGTTCAAAGGCAACACATAATATTGATAATATCTACAAGAATGTGTTATTTGCCCATGTACGTCTGAGAATAAAAGTATAAGAAGTAGAAGTGTAATATATAGAATTTAAATAAGGATATAACTTAGGATAGTGACAGAGAGGTTTTTGGTAAATAGGATTGTTACGCAAACTACGGGTACACGATATATGGAAATGCTGTTTACAAGTGGAAATTTGTGTTTTGTTTTTAAATGTTGGAAACTGTAATAAATACTATTTAAAAAAAGAGGGAGTAAAAATAAAAAAAAACCTTTTTTTAAAAAAAGAACAAGAACAGGAGGTGGGGGGAGCAAAGTCCTTGGTGATCTCTTGCAGAAAAGATGTTTTGGGACCCAACAAGGGAATGTCATCAGTGGTGGTCTAGTTGGGTCACGAAACATCTGCAAGAAAACAACCAAGTTTGGAGAGAACCCAGGACCCCACAATCTTCCTCCTCCTCCTCCTCCTCCTCCTCCTCCTCCTCCTCCTCCTCCTCCTCCTCCTCCTCCTCCTCCTCCTCCTCCTCCTCTTTGCAAGCTCCCCTCCACCGTAACACTGATGAAGTTACCTAGTTGGGTCATGGAACGTCTGCAAGAAAACTGAGATCAGACACGCCCCCCCCCCCTCTATTTCAACCCTGAGCTACCCATATTGACTGGTGGGTCTTCCAGGCCAACCGCCTGTCCGAGCAGGAGACCCTCCCCCCAAAACCATTCATTTTTGTGCAGGGGGAAAAAACAAACAAAAGGAAAAATTCTCACCTATCCAGGGAAACTTCCTAATCCCCTCACCTGCGATTCCCCCCCCCCCCCCGCAGTAGGTGGTGGGGCTGCCACAAACAATGGCCAGACCCCTCCCCAAGTGCCAGGGCTGCTCTCAACCAGATTTAAACAAGGGGGGGTTTAGATTTGAGGGGGGGGAGGTGTTGGCAGAAGGAATGGCCCTTAAATTCTTCCTTTGTCTAAGTTTGGCTTAATCTTATTGGTCCTGCCAATCACCTTCCACTCCCCAGGCCATAAGAAAGAGGCGGGGGGGGGGGGGTTCAACACACGCGCACACACACATAGAAACACATACTTTTTTTGCACTGCAACAATTCTGGGGGGGTCTGTAACCCACCTGGGCATTTGTACCAGGTGGAATGAGAGGGCAGGCGGAGGGGAGGGGGGTTTGCTCCTATGATCCCTGCCCCCAAGAGGCCCAGATTTTCAGACACCCCCCCAAAAAGAACCTTTCCAAATTGTAGCAGCCCCTGCCCTCCCCCCCCACTCCAAATGACGCCTATCCCACATCAGAACTACAAATCCCAAGATTCCCAGCTAATCCAGCAAGGAGGCATCTCCTTTGTTTTAGGCTCAGGGGCCCCTGTTTGGGGAGGGTCAAAGGTCACCCTCTGCCTCCGAATGACACAAGGGGGGGGCTGCCCAAACAAGCCCCCCCCCAAATGATCCAGGACAAAGGGCTGGGCTGGGAAAGCAAACAGAACAGGCAAATCCTACATGATACTTATATTTATTCTGGGTTTTTTCAAAAAAAAAAATCCAGTTTGGAAAAGGGTTTATTTGATTTTTTTTCTTTCTTTCTCTCTGTAAAGGTGGTTGAATTTTTGCAAAAATCAGAGAACAAGGAGAAGCTAATTTTAACCTAAATTTAAATTAAACCGAAACCTAAATTTAAGGTTAAACTGAGCTTTCCCTTCTTCTCAGATTCAAAATTTAAATTTGAACTGAAGGGACGGATTTTTTTAATGTTAGACTGAGAGGTCGGCTAAGGGGGGCCAGAAGGTGGATTCTCCCCACATCACGGCCGGCTTTTGCCCCCATGTGGGACGGACAAAGGAGTTTTCTGAGTCTGCAAATAAGGGAAGAACTGATGAGTAACCGAGTTGGAAGGGACTTTGGAGGTCACTTAGTCCAGCCCTGGGGGGGCCATGGGATCGCCATTGGCAACCTTCTGACAAGCCACGCCCATAGGGAAGCCAGATTTGCTACCCCTTAACAGCAGTGATTCGCTTAAGAACCGTGGCAAAAGTTGTAAAACGGGGCAAAACCGATTTAACAAGCTGCCTCGTTTAGCCATTTTGATGTTCGCAACTTAACAACGGCAGTGAGGTCTCCAACATCCATGGGAGAAAAGGTCGTAAAATCAGGGCGTGACACCCCCCCTCCTCTTAGCAAGGGAAATTGGGGGTTCGGGGGGGGGGGGCTCTCCATTCTTTGCAGGCTTTTTCCAGATGTCTTTAGATGTTTCCACTGGAACATCAGCTGGAGGCAAGGGAGTCTGTGTGTGTGTGTGTTTGTGTGTGAAATGGGAGTTTGCATGAGAGAAAGACAGCTGCTTCTGGGGGGGGCAGGTGTGCCCTGTGGTTTCCCCCCCCCAATTCCCCCTGCTTCTCAGCAGGGGCCCCTCCCATCCATTTTCCACAAAGGCCTGTAGCTTCCAAGTAGTATTGTCCAGCCTTGGAGAGGGGGGGGGACGACACACAGATTATCTTGCCCCCCCCCTGGGAGAATGCAGATGTGATCTCACCCCTCCCAAGGGAGGGGGGCATGCTGAGGTTTAACTGGCGTGAAGGGGTGTGGGGGGGTGGGGAAGACAGGTCAGGGATCCAGCTGTGAGGTGAAGCCGAGAGAGCAGCCCTATTGTCTTTGGGACAGTTGCGCCCCCTCCCCAAAAAATGTCTGCAGAGCAGACAAAAGGCAGTTCCTGGCCCCCCTCCCCAGCCACAGATGGGGAGGGACAGCCCCCTCAGATGCGGAGGGGGGGGATATTTCTGGGCCAGAAAGGAAGCTGGGTAAAAACAAGAAAGGGGACCCCGATTTCCCTCAGGGATGGGGGGAAGCCTTTAAGGAACTCTGGTTTTCATGGCCGCTAGGACCCCCTCCTCACAGTTAAAGGGACCCTTTGTTTCACCCCCTTCGAAGGGTCCCTAAAGCGACGGTTGAAAGCCCACAGATACTCCTTGACTTACGGCCACAAGGGGCCCCCCAAAATAGTGTTTTATAAGCCCCTCCAACTCATAGCCTCTGAGCAGCGAGCATTAAAAAACAAGGCTCCGAAATAAAGAACGCAGGCAGTCCTTGACATATGACGGTTCACTTAGTGACCAAAGTTACAACGGCCCTGGGAAAAAGGGGGCCGGTGAGCATCTTTCACATTGAATGACCCACACGATCAGAACTGGAAAACGGACTCGTGTTTACGACGGTCCCGGGGTCACATTTTGCGACCTCCTGAGAAGCCCTTCCCATTTGGGCCAGGCCGTGAGAGCCCATCATCCCCGCCCAAACCTCCCGAGAGCCAAGGGACGTCTGCAGGTAGACTGCCCTGGAGGGGGAGGTTCCTCTCAGGGATCCCCAAGGAAGTCACTTTTTCCAGGTTGCCTGGGAAGGGAGCGGGCATTTCCTACCGTGTGTTGTCGGGGGTCCGGTGCCCTCGGGGGGTGGCGGTGGTTTGGGAGGGGCTGACGGAGACGTGCAGGCAGCCTCGAGAACAGCCGGATCTTTCCGGAGACCCTCCGGGACGCCCAGCGGCAGCTGCCAACCGAGGAAGGAAGCGAAGAAAAGCGTCAGAAGACCAGAGTCCAAAAATGCCACGGAAGGAGGGAGGAAGAGGAGGGAAAGGAGGAAGCAGAGGGAGTAAGGGAGGGGAAGTAAGAGGAGGAGAGAGGAGAAGGAGGAGGGGGAAAGAGAGGAAGAGGAAGAAGAAAGGAGGGAGGAAGAGGAGGGAAAGGAGAGGAAGTAAGGGAGGGGAAGTAAGAGTAGGAGAGAGGGGAAGGAGGAGGCGGAGAAGAGAGGAGGAGGGGGGAAAGAGGGGAAGAAGGGAGAGAGGAAGAGGAGGGAAAAGAGAAAGGAGAAAGCAGAGGAAGTAAGGGAGGGGAAGTAAGAGGAGGAGAGAGGAGAAGGAGGAGGGGGAAGAGAGGGGAAGAAGAAAGGAGGGAGGAAGAGGAGGGAAAAGTATAAAGGGAGAAAGTGAGGAAGTAAGGGAGGAGAATTAAGAGTAGGAGAGAGGGGAAGGAGGAGGAGAAGAGAGGAGGAGGGGGGAAAGAGAGGGGGAGGAAGAGGAGGGGAAAGGAGGAAGCAGAGGGAGTAAGGGAGGGGAAGTAAGAGGAGAGAGGAGAAGGAGGAGGGGGAAAGAAAAGGGAAGAAGAAGGGAGGGCGGAAGAGGAGGGAAAAGGAGAGGAAGTAAGGGAGGGGAAGTAAGAGTAGGAGAAAGGGGAAGGAGGAGGAGGAGAAGAGAGGAGGAGGGGGGAAAGAGAGGGGAAGAAGGGAGGGAGGAAGAGGAGGGAAAAGAGAAAGGAGAAAGCAGAGGGAGTAAGGGAGGGGAAGTAAGAGTAGGAGAGAGGGGAAGAAGAAAGGAGGGAGGAAGAGGAGAGAAAAGTATAAAGGGAGAAGGAGAGGAAGTAAGGGAGGAGAATTAAGAGTAGGAGAGAGGGGAAGGAGGAGGAGAAGAGGGGAGGGGGGAGAAAGAGAGGGGAAGAAGAAAGGGAGGAAGAGGAGGGTAAAGGAGAGGAAGTAAGGGAGGGAAAGTAAGAGGAGGAGAGAGGGGAAGGAGAAGAAGAGGGGGAGGGCGGGGAAGAAGAAAGGAGGAAGGAGAGGAGGAAAGAAAGGGAGAGAAGGGAGGTTGGGAAGGAAGGAAGGAAGGAAGGAAGGAAGGAAGGAAGGAAGGAAGGAAGGAAGGAAGGAGTAGGGTGGTTGCAAAATAAGATGGATAAACGGGGTGGGAAGGAAACGAACCCAATTATGCTTTTTATATCTTTAAACAGATTGTGAGAAAGGCTAGAAGGGAAGAGATAAAAAGACCAACGGGGGCCTATGAGAAGATCTATTTCTGAATGTAAATGGAAAGAGAAAAAAACCAAAACTTTTTACCAAAAAAAAAGAAAGAAGAAAAAGTCCATAAATGCAAAGAACTTTTTCCTGACGGTTGGTGGGAAAGAATATTTGTAGCTCAGGGGTTGAACTTCTGTGGGGTCTTTGGGCTCTTTCCTTGCAGACGTTTCCTGACCCAACTAGGGAACATCATCAGTGCTGGAAGGGAGAGGGGTTTATGGGAGAGGAGGAGGAGGAGGAGGAGGAGGAGGGGGAGGGGGAGGAGGAGGAGGAAGACTGTGGGGTCTTTGGGGCTCTCTGAGCAGGGACGTTTCCTTGCAGACGTTTCGTGACCCAGCTAGGGAGCATCATCAGGTTAGCTACCACTGATGACGTTACCAATGAAAGGTCTGCAGGAAACCCCCCTCCCAGCTCAGGGACCCCCCCCCCAGTTCCACCCTGAGCTACAAAAACCGGGGACCCAGAGCAGGTGAGGTTTCCCTGGATGGAGGCGCCTGGGGCAGCCATCCGCCAATTTGGAGCAGGGGTCAGATTGAATGACCTTAAGGGGACCTCCTGAATCAAAATTCCAAGCAAAAGAGCCCCCCCTGGAGGTCCAGGGCAGAGCCCCCCCCCCCACCTAGAGATCATGGAGCTCCTCCACACACACACACACACTCACCGTCCCAACGGGCGGCTGGAGCTGGAGGATGACGGCCGAGGCGTGTTGGAACTTGTGCTGCTGCGTCGCGTGGTTGGGGCATCCGGCGGGGCGTCCGTCCGTCCGCTGCAGCCCCAGGGCAGGGGGGCCAGGGAGGTGCTGGGGGGACGGCGACGCGTGGCTGGAATTGGCCTTGTGCTGGGTGGGGGGCTGGCAGGCCGGCAGGTGGGCCGGGGGGGCGCTGGGGCTGGGCGCAGGCGTGTTGAAGGCGGGCGGGTGGGGGGTCTTGGGCTGAAGCTGCTGCTGGATCACGAACTGGTGTGGGTGGGGGGACTTGGGCTGAGCCTGCGGTGGGGGCGGCTGAGTCTGGGCTGGGGGGTAAGCTGGAGAAAGAACGGGGGGGGGGGCAGAAGAGTCCATCACTTTCCCACAGGGGGACGGAGACCCACCAGCGCCCCTTCCTCCCCGTTCTCTCAGGCAGAAGCCTGATTTTCTTTCCTCAACGCAAAAGAAAAGGAGAATGAAAAAGAGAAGGGAGGGGAGAAGGGAGGGAGGGAGGGAAGAGGAAGGAAGGAAGGAAGAAGGGAGGAGGAGGAGAGAGGAAGAAAGGAAGAAGGGAAGAGGAGGAGAAAGGAAGGAGGAATGAAGGAAGGAAGGAGGGAAGGAAGGGAAGGGAGGGAAGGGAGGAAGAGGGAGGAGAGAGGAAGGAGAGGAAGGGAGGGAAGAGAAAGGAAGGAAGGAAGAAGGAAGGGGGAGGAGAAAGGAAGGAAGGAGGAATGAAGGAAGAAGGGAGGGGGAGGAGAGAGAAAGGAGAGAAAGGAAGGAAGGAGGAAGGGGGAGGAGAGAGGAAGGAAGGAAGGAAGGAAGGAAGAAGGGAGGGGGAGGAGAGAGGAAGGAGATTAAGGGAAGGAAGGAAGGATAGAAGGAAGGGAAGGAAGGAGGGAAGGAAGGAGGGAAGGAAGGAGGGAAGGAAGAAGGGAGGGGGAGGAGAGAGAAAGGAGAGAAAGGAAGGAAGGAAGCAGGAAGGGGGAGGAGAGAGGAAGGAAGGAAGGAAGGAAGAGGAGGAGAGAGGGAGATTAAGGGAAGGAAGGAAGGAAGGAAGAAGGGAGGGGGAGGAGAGAGAAAGGAAGGAAGGAAGGAAGGAAGAAGGAAGGGGGAGGAGAGAGGAAGGAGATTAAGGGAAGGAAGGAGGGAAGGGAAGGAAGGAAGGAAGGAAAAGAGGGAGGGAAGAAAGACCTGGAACCGCAAGGAGGCTCCCCTCCCCGTGTCCTCCCACCACCCTCCCTTTCCCGGGGCCACCCCGCCTTCGGAGACACTCACCTGGGGCAATCAGTGGGTGGGGGGTGGCGGGAGGGCCTGTCCGGTTGGGGGCGCTGCTGCCTCGTCCGTCCAAGGCAGCGGCCTCTGTCCCGTTGCCACCGCTGGTGACGCCGCCTGCCCCGCCCGCTTCCCCCTTTCCTCAGCGGCTCGGAGAGGACCTCCTGCCCGCCTTCCTTGGCGCCCTTCGCCTGAGCCGCCGCGGGGGAGGGAGAGGAGGAGGAGGCGAACGAGGAGGAATGGCTGCCGTTATTCAGAGCGGGCTTGATGGCCACGGGGGCGGCGGGGGGCGCCAGCGCCTGACCCACGGGGGAGCTCAGCGCCTGGCTCACCGCCTGCTGCGTCCGGAGAGCGGGATTCTGCACCTGGGGACGAGATGAAGCTTCCAGCTGCAGCCACTCCTTGACTTACAACCCGCCGTTCAAAGTTACAACCGCACGCTAAAAAGGGACGGAGGGCCGCTTTTCACACTTAACGACCACTGCAGCGTCTCCATGGTCGCGCAACCGACTCATATTTACGACCGGGCTGCAATGTCACTCGATCCCTTTTTGAGACCAGCGAAATCAGTGGGGGGAAGCCTGATTCACTTAACCACCATATTACCGGCTTAACCTCTGCAGCGATTCGCTTAACGACGGTGACAAGGAAAGGGGGGGGCAAAATCCACGTTAACAGCGGCCTTTGTCCAGCCGTGGAAATTGTGGCTCCCTGTGCAGAGGGGACCCCCCCCTGGCCCCCGTTTCCCGGCCCCTCCCCTTACCTGAGGTGCGGTGGTGGTGGGGGGCTGCATGCCGCTGCTGCTGGTCCCCTCGGGCTGGACGGCGGCGACGGTGGGGGTGAAGATGAGCTGGGGGGACAAAGGAACAGCACGGCCTAGGCTCCTAGCTACTTGCATTAAGCTTTTCTGCTGGGCCTGAAAATCACAGCAAATGGTTCCCCCGTTGCTGATCCCAGCCGGCCAAGCAAAACACAGAAGACAACGGGGCACCCCGGAGGTCCTCTAGTCCAACCCCCAGCTCCGGCAGGAGACCCTGCACCCCCTCCAGACAAACGTAGTAATTCAGTCTCTTCTCCAGGGACGGAGACGCCGCAACTCCTGCAGCCGAACCGTCCCACTGATTAATTGATTATAGAATAAGAGGAGGACAGAGCTGGGAGGGACCTCGGAGGTCTTCTAGTCCAACCCCCTGCTCAAGCAGAAAACCCTGTCCAGTCTCTTCTTGAAAACGTCACCCAGGGACGGAGCAGCCTGAACATCTGGAGGCAACCGATGGATTAACTGCTCTGGGGAAATCCCTCCTTATTTTGAGGATGGGTCTCAGAATACAGAACGGCAGAGTCAGAAGGGACCTCGGGGGTCTTCTAGTCAAGCAGGGAGACCCTCCACGGTTCCAGACAAACGCCCATGGAGATTCCCAACCATCCAGGTCAGGATTATCCCAAAATGCAACTTCTTCTTGTGTTTTTTTCCCCCCTGTGGAAACATTTCACCTCCCGTCCAAGGAGCTTCTTCAGCTCTGCCTTCTTCACTGCCCCCAGGATCACGTGGTCCCTTTCGGGGACCTTCTGACCAGCCAGGGAGAACCTCACTTAACGGGGGTTGGCAAGGAAGGGGCCATAAAGTGGGGCAGAACTCATGTCCCCACTGTCTCGCTTAGCAACGGAAAGTTGGGCCCCCGATCGTGACTGTAAGTCGGGGACCTCCTGGAATTAAGCCGCTCGGAGGAACCTGAAATCCCATTTTCTCAACCGCAGCATCGCAAAGGCAGCGCTGACACACAGAGGATTGAAGCTGGAAGGACCCCTCCCCTCCTGGGGCCAACTGGGACCCTCCCCTGGGGGGGGGGCGTCCCTGACGGAGCATCGCTTACCATCTGCGCCCGGAGGTACATCTGCGCCTGGCTGGCACTCAGGGCGGGGCTGCTGGTGTTGCCCAGAATCACAGCTTGCTGGGCGATGCCCGAGGCGGTGGCGGCCGCAGAATTCGCACTCTGCGCCCGGTTGATGAGCTGGGCCGCCGCAGGGGAGGTGGCCAGGTTGATATGGATGGAGGCGAGAGACGAGCGGGGTCAGTGAGCCCGGCCGGCTCTAAGGGAAAGGGGAGCCCCCCACCCCACCCGACCCCCCAGAGGGAAGCTCAGCCGGGCTCCGCCTTACCGTGGGCTGCTGGGTGGGGGTCTGCGTGGCCCCGTTGGAGGAGGGGGAGACGCCCTGCCGGTTGGCTGCCAAGCTGGCCTGCAAAAGCGGGGAGGGGGAGAGGGGGACCCCCCACTTCGTTTAAAGTGCCGTTCCCGCAACCTCAGAACCTCATTAAGATCTTAACAAATAAATAACGGAAACCGGCTTGGCTGAGCTGATGCGGGGAGTCCTCGACTTACAACCGTTCACATGTTAATGACCTCAGTTACCACAACTCACTCAATGGGGCACAACTGACTTCCCAGCTGCCCTCACAAAACGACAGAAATGTTGGGTCGTAAGTAGAGGACCACCTTTCCCTCTTTTGCAACCTTTTGGGGGGAGCGGAAGACGAACCCCGTCCCCCCACTCTCTCCCCCCCCCAGGTGGAGTCCCTGCCTTTCTGGTGGCCTCCCCCTTCCCCTCCCCCCGCCGGAGGGACACACCTGTTGGATGGCCGCCAGGTTCTGCAGCTGGCTGTTGCCCAGGTGCTGCTGCTGGAGGGCGGCCGTCTGGAGCATCAAGTGCTGTTGCTGGGCTGCGTACATCTGTTGCAGGTATTGTGCGGCTGTATTCGGTTGTCGGTGCAAGGCTTGCTGGATCACCTGCCCAAGGAGAGGAAGAGGAGGAAGGAGGAGCAGGAGGAGAAGGAGGAGGAGGGGGGAAGAAGAGGAGGAGGAGGAGAAGAAGAAGAGGAGGAGAAGGGGAGGAAGAAGAAGAGGAGGGGGGGAGAGGAGGCGGAGGAGGAGAGGTGGAGGAGGAGGAGAAGGAAGAAGGAAGAAGAAGAAGAAGAGGAGGAGGAGGGGGGGAAGAAGAGGAGGAGAAGGAGAAGAAGAAGAGGAGGGGGGAGAGGAGAAAGAGGAGGAGGAGGGGAGGAAGAAGAAGAGGAGGGGGAAGAAGAGGAGGAGGAGGAGAAGAAGAGGAGGAGGGGGGAAGAAGAGGAGGAGGAAAAGGAGAAGGAGAAGAGGAGGAGGAGGAGGAGGAGAAGAAGAAAAGAAGAAGAAGAAAAAGAAGAAGAGAAGGTTGCAGAGAGAGGAAGGGAAAGCGGCCCCCAGGCGCCTCCCCCCGCAACCCCCCACCGACCAGGCATGAGAAAAAGGGGGGCAAAGCTTCTTCTGCCCCCACCCCAAAAAAATTCCCACCTGCCTTCTAAACAAGGCAAGAAAAGGAGGGAGATTCCCCCCCCTCCCAAATGCAATTTGTGCCCCTGAGCTAAAACCTCTTGCGATTCTTTTCGAATCGAGCTTAGAACAATTCGTTTAGTGACCGAAGTTACAAAGGCACTGAAAGACGGGTCATTTTTCACTTACGGCCATTGCAGCATGCGCACACACCCACCCACCCACCCACACACACACACACACACACGGTCCCGCCATCAAAATCCAGATGCTTGGCAGCTCGTATTTGTGACGGTCGCGCTGCCCCGGGGGGGTCGTGTGATCCTCTTTTGCGACCTGACAAGCCAAGTCCAGGGGGAAGCCGGATTCACTTAAGGACCGTGTGGAGTCTGGGTGGGACACGTGACGTTTGGTAAACGGTGGTTTGTAAAGTGTGGCTGTGGTCGCTTTTTCTCCAGCACCCCAGAAACAGATCCCCCAGAAGGGACCTCGGAGGTCTTCTAGCCCAACCCCGCTTCCCAAGTCACCGGACCTCATCGGACCCGGTCCAAAGGTCGCCCCTTTCACTTCTGAAGACACCCACAACTTCTGGAGGCGAGTAGTTCCACTGACTGGCTTCCTTCCGGTTATTAAGAAATTTATCCTGAAATCCAGATTGCTTCTCTCCTTCATCAGCTTCCATCCATGTTGCGTCTTGTCCTGCCCTCTGGCTGAGGCATTTTGGGGAGGGGGGGCAACCCATGCATTTAACCCAAACCCTCCTCTCTCTCGGTGTGTTGCCCCACGCAACCTTTTGGAAACCTTGTGCATTTCGCACAGAGCCTTACAAAGAAACGGAGAGAAAGTCCAGGCATTTCCAACCACGTAACGTTTTGGAAACCTTGTGCAAGGTTCGCAAAGAAGCTTACCTTTCAGAAACTCCAGGAGAGTTCAAACTACACAACTCTTTTTTTTTGTGAAGCCTTGTGTGTTTTTTGCGGAGAGGCTTACAAAGAACTCAGGATAGCGTCCAGGTGCGCTCGGCTACACAACCCTTTTTGCAAAGCTGGTGCAGTTTTGTCAACAGGCTCGCAAAGGAAGTCGGACGAGGAGGGAAGGAAACGGGGTTTTGGATAAAAGGGGGCCCGTGGTAAACGGAGGGAGGGAGAGGAGGGGGGGGGTCAGATCAAAGGTTAAGCAGCCTCAATGAGGGTCTCCGTGCTTTGACCTTGTAGGCAGGGGATTTGCAGGGGTCCCGGGGGAGGGGGGGCTATCAAAAGGAGTCATCAATCATCCCCTTGACAGCCTCATTGCAACTCAAAGAATCCAGAAGGAATCCTTGGCCACTTAAACAATGTTGTGTAGTGGACACAACACCGATTGGACTCCTTGCCTTCTCCTTAGTGGCAGGAAAGCCCCCCCCCCCCCCGGGTTTTAATTTGGTCGTCCGTACCCCCCCCCCTGGAAACCAGGGATGGAAAAACCCCAGAGGGTAGAATATACCCGACTTACGACCATTTGTTTAGTTCAGTTACAGTGAAAAAAAAGGGGTGTTTTTCACACTTACGACCGTTGCAGCACACACAATCACACAAACACACACACCGTGGTCACGTGATCGAAAGCCAGGCCCTTGGCAACTGGCATGGAGTTCGACGGTTGAGGGTCCCCAAAGTCACGAAAATCCCCTTTCGCGAGTCCAGGGGGGGGAGCCGGGTTCGCTTAACAACCAGGCTACTAAGTTAAGGACTGCAACGATTCACTTAACAACGAGAAAGTTTGTAAAAGGGGACCAAAATCCTCACTTAGCGACCATCTCGCTTAGCAACAGAAATTTTGGGGCTCTGTCGTGGTCGTTAAGTCGAGGACCAGCTGCACTGGGGTTTCTTGAACGTCAAGTGGAGAGAATCCCAGCGTAGATTCTCCCCGGTTGTAACTTCAGTGAATGTTTTTCTTTCGCATCAGCAGCAGCAGCACATACACACACAAAACACACAAACACACCATAAAAGCAGAGACCTTAGAGACACAATCACAAAATCACGGCACCCCCCGTCGGTGTACAAGACTTTTCTCCGTCCCAAGGCACTCTTGGTGTGAGGTGTAATCCGACCAGAGAAGGACAGGGGGGGCTTTTGAGCCCGCACAAAACCTTCAGCCGCTGTGTGTGTAAGTTTGTGGGTGTGGCAGCGTGCTTGCAAAGGTCCCTGGCTGCTGAGCTTGTGGTGTCAGGTTTGTGTGCCCTGCACACCTGGAAAGGTGGGCCAATTCAGCCCCCCCCCCCCCAGGGCGAGAGCAGGGGACTCGCTCTCCATCAAAAGACCACAGCAGCAACAACAACACAAACGCCCACTTAGAAGGAAAACCTGGATGGGGAATCCCTGCACGGACCTTGCAAACTCTGGAGATGCCCCCAAGGGACCAGCTGGAAAACACACACACACACACACACACACACACACCCCAGGATGAAAAGGGGTTCACAAACAACGCAACCTGACAACGGGCTGTTCAGAGAGCTTCAGAGAGAAGCGGAGATGGTGGGTTTCCTTGGCTTGAAAAAGCTTCGGGGATATAAAAGATACCTGCCACGCTCTCGGCTCTTTCCAGGCAGAGATCCCTCCTGTGTGTCCTTCCTGCAGGCGAGGAGGGGGATCCACTGCCAGGGAGACCCCCAGGCAGGATTAGCCTTGGGGGAGGGGGAAGGGGGGAGGGCTCTCTAAATCCAAAGGGACAAAGGTTTGGCCTCCCCCTCCCCGCCTCCAGCCCCCGAAATAATAAAGTTTCTGCATCAGAAAGTTTCCCTCCCCCTGGCAGTTCCTGGAAAAACACACACACACACACACACACACACACACCGGGGGGGGGGGGGGGGGAGGGAGAGAGAGAGAGAGAGACCCCTCCTCTCTCTCCTCTCCTCTCCATCCCTTGCAAAACGTTGTCTGGGTTTCCCCCCCCTCCACTATCCCTGGGGTTTTTCCACCTGGGGGCCTGCATTCCCCATCCTTCCCACGTTCCTCCCCCAATTCCTCCTGGAGGATAATGGTAATTGTAGTCCAATAGGCTGAGGAGGAAGGGGGGGAAGAGGCCCTTATTGGCCTGAAGATTTAGCATTTGGCATCTTCGGCTGCCTGGAACAGATTTGGGGGCCACCAGACAAAAACGCAAAAGTGATTTTTTTTTTCTCAGTGTGTGGGAAGGGTAAATCTGGGGCAGTTTTTATCCAATTTTGGCACCTTTAAAACAACAACAACAACCAGGACTAGGAACTTTAATTAAAGTTCTCCAAGTCTCGGAATGGATGTGCAACTTCAACGTTCCCAAAGTTGAATGTGGTGAAGTTTGAGTGAATCAAGAAGAGACGGGATAGGTAGGACCGTTAGCTCCCTTTCACGCCTTCCCTTGCTACGGTCGCTAAGTGAATTGCTGCATTTGTTAAATTAGTTACGCAGCTGTGAGGCGGACCTGGATTTCCCGTGGACTTTCCTTGTCCAAAAGTCCCAAAAGAGGGAATCACTTGATTCCCACCCGGGACACGGCAACCATCGTACGTCCATGCCAGTTGCCAAGTTGCGGTCGTAAGTGTGGGAAATGGCTGTAAGTCGCTTTTTTCAGTCTCGTTGCAACTTCCAACAGTCACTGTCGTAGGTCAAGGACTTTTTGAAAGGATCCGACAGACACCCAGAACGCCACGCCGTAAACCGTGATTTATATACCGCAATGTTGGCCTATTGCAAGCCTTGGTCACCCTTTGCCATGATTAAGCCAGCAATGTTACAAGCCGCATGCCGGGCTCTTCCTCCCCAGGAGCCCCCCTCAGAAAGGGAACTCCGGCAGAGACCCCTCCAAGGCTGCCTGGAAGGTCATAAGGTCACCTGGGCAGCTTCTTAATTAATTAAGGCTACTTAATTCCTTCCGGATGGTCCATTAGCCTCTTGAGTTTGTCACACGGGCGCCCGCCAGGCCACGAAGGGCCACCAGAGGGCGGTATTTACCCCAAAGATTCCAGCTCGGGCACAGGAACCTTGGGAGGGACCCAGAGGTCATCTAGTCCGGCCCCAACAGAGAGGTTCAGGTTCTAACCTTGATTCCAATGCCCCCCCCCATCAATAAATGCTTGCTGGTGAAACCTCTCTGCTTTCAGCTCTCTTTTCCTCTCTTCCCCACTGATTGCCCCCCCCCCAAAAAAAGAATCTAAGGTTAACTGGGGAAGGGGCCTGTGAGGCCAAAAAAATGCCCTCTAACCCCCCCCCCTCTTTCACAAGGGGAGGGGGAAATGGGGGACGGGCCAAGAGAAATCTCCTCTAATCATGTCAGGCGGCTGAAAGAGCATGCAGGAACTGTATCCTGGGAAATTGCCGAGTTGGACCTCAAAGGTCATCTAGCCTGACCCACTCTTAAGGCCCAGTGGTGGGAACATGCACTTGGTTTCCCGGCTGCTCTCCCCTCACCTGGACGGTCTGGCGGTCGGGGATCCCACTGTAGACGGAGATGGGGGCCCCCGTCTGGCGGCTCCCACTGCTGCTGCTGCTGCTGCTGGGGGCCGTGATGGCGGTGGTGCTTGTGGCCCCCGGGTTGCTGAGGGGCGGCGGAGTCGGGGTCTGCTCGTTCTCCATGGTGACCATGCAGGGCAGCCCGTGAGGAGTTGACAGCAAAGCAGCCCCTGCAGGAAAGAGGAAGGGGGGTGTACGTACATACACACATACAGGGTTCAGTCCTGAGTTCGAGTCTCGCCCCGTCTGACTTACAACAGCCGCCCCATGGATGCTGCCTGGAAAGGAATCCCCACTGGAGACACGCAGCATTTGCTGGTTTCCCACTTAGGTGATGCTTGGTCTACTGTGAACACACAAACACACACACACACACACACACGGGCCTTGCTTTGGAAATCGCAACCTGACAATCTCCACAATGGTGAGCTTGTCCCTGCCACAAAAGCCGCCAAGGGAGGATCGCCCCACGCGCAGGTTTCACCCTCCTCCTCCCTCCACACTTTGGGACATGTTCCTGGTGCCAATGGAGGACTAGAACCCGGCTCTTCCCACGCCACCTCTCCCTCCCTCCCTAACCTGGCCATTCGAAACCTAGAAGTTCTCCCCCCCCCCTTGAAATTTCACTCTCAAACCCTCTGCCACCCCAAACGTCTGCTCTCCCAGCCTTGAGGACTAGAAACTTGCCCAGTCCAATTCGACGAATAAGTTTAGATCAACCAAAAAGTCCACTCCACCCAGAAAGTGCCACGGTATAACGCAGCCCCCCCCCACCATTGCTATGACAATTACAGAAAAAGGTGGGGGAGGTCTCACCTTCTGCTCCCCAAACCCCCCCTCCCCCATCACCTGCTTGCCCCTTTGCCCCTTACCTTCAGGACCCCCACCACTCTCTCGGCATTGGCAGAAGGCGGGTGTAGCTGACAGGGGGTGCGTGCAAGACCCCCGTTCATCCCCCCTGGCAATGCCCCTCAATCTCACACCCCCCCAGAGGGGGCTCCAGGGCATCCCCCACTCCCCATTTGCACCCCGTCCCTCTGGCCAAATTCCAGCAGCTGCAAACACAGCCCCCACCCACCCCCCCACCCCGGCCCAGGGATGCTGCAGAGGCTGTGCCCAGGCACCTTTTGGGGAGGGGGTCTGTCTCAGGGGCTCATCCCCCCCCCTCCCCACAAGCCTTTGTTCCGCTCAGCCCCTCAGCCGGGCGATAGATACGGAGGAGGGGAAGGAGGAGGACGGGCGACGGGTGGGAACCAATTTCCGGATGATTATGGCATTTCCTAGCAACAGCCAAACAGGGACGGCCCCCTTTTTTGCCTGCCGTATTTCATGCAAATAAGTTTCGGAGGGGTCTCCTCTCCCCCCCCTGCCCCCCCCTTTCTTTTAATCACGCCGGGGTCAGCCAGGCGGCATCGGCGGCTGCATTGTTGCCCTAGACCAAGAGGGGGAATTTGCATGCCAGGGAATCCACGGCCCACCTGGAGGAGACGGCAAGGAGGGGATGGATGGGGAACGCGGGGAAGGGGGCAGGAGGACCCCCGCCCTCAAAATGTCCTTGGCAGGCGGGGACTTTTAACAGCCCAGGCCACGGCGGAAGCGGGCACCTTCGCAGCTCAATTAACTGAGTAACAACAGAACGGCACAATAGCAAAACGACAGAACAACAGAACGGGAGATTGACAGGGAAACAGAGCATAGCAGAATAGCAGAATAACAGAATAGCGGAACGACAGAACGACAGAACAAGAGAATAGCAGAATGACTGAATGACACAATAGCGAAACGACAGAACAGCAGAACAGGAGAATGACAGAACGACGGAATAATGGAATGACAGGATAGCAGAACAACGGAGTAAGAGGCTGACAGAAATAGCGGAACAATAGGACAGCAGAATAACAGAACAGCGGAATGACAGAACAACAGAGCTGGAAGGGACCTTGGAGGTCTTCTAGTCCAACCCCCTGCCTCATCAAGAGACCCTAGAGACCATTTGCCCCTCCCCAAGAAAAAAAAGGAGCAGTTTTTGTTGGGGGAGGCTGGGCAATGGATTTCATCCCCCCCCCCTTGCAGCTGGACAGGCGGGGAGGGAGCCCACCGAGGGGGCAAAAACGGAGAATCCTTCACCAAAGGAAGAAGAGGGAAGAGACAGCGGTGGGAAGAGGGGGGGGGGTCATGTCTTGCATTAATTCAACCCCTGGAGTAGGAAGGGGGCCCCTCCCCACCCCACCCCAGGCCATTTATCTCCCCTAATTGTTTCATTTTTACGGCCATCCTGGAAAGGATTCTACTCACTGATCACTCCTCCCGAATCTCCCCCCCCCATGCAATTGATCCTCTGCTGATTTCCAGTGGGTTTCATTAGCATATCAATTAGCCATTTCAGAGAAGATAAAAGGGGGGGAGGGGCACACACCAGCCTCCATAAATTGATGTGGATTTAGGAGACGTTTTCCTCATATCATATCACCGCATCCTAAGACCCCTCTGGAAAGGGCTCTGGACTCTCCTAAACAAGGAGCCCCCAATTCTCACCCCTTGGGAGAATTGAGGCTGGGGGCTTGGAGAGGCATAGGGGAGACACACACGCAAGGAAACCCTTCCTTTAAAAGGAAAAAGACTTTCAGAAGATGCTGGACAGCCATTTGTCTGAAACGGTATAAGGTTTCCTGCCTAGGCAGGGGGTTGGACTAGAAGACCTCCAGGGTCCCCTCCAACTCTGCTATTGTGTTGTATTGTAAGACTTTAAAGAACAGGAGGAAGTTGTGTCTGCTGACCCCCGATATAGCTAGTCCCCGACTTGCGGCCACAATTGGGGATCAGACATTCTGTCACTAAGCAAGACTGCTGTAAAGTGGGTCATCCCTGCGTCCGATTTGGCGACATTTTGGCCACGGTCATTAAGAGAGACATTAAGGTCGCAAAACGGGATCAGGTGAGCCCGGGACTGTTGCAAATAGATGCCAGTTGGCCGAATTGCCATCAAGGGGACATTGTGACGGGCAGAAGTGTGAGGACAGGCTGTATCTCACTTTCTTCAGCATGGTGGTTAAGTCCGAACGGTTGTAAGTCGAGGACTCCCTGTGAGGGTAAACGTTGTGACGTCCGGCCTTTGCACTGGGGCCTCAGTGACCTTCGAAGCTGAGACGGCCTTGGGAAAAGGGGGCTTACGGCTGTTTTTTCACACTAACGACCGTCACCGTGGTCACAGGAGCAAAATTCAGACGCTTGGCAACTGGTTCGTATTTACGACGGTCGCAGTGTCCTGGGAGGGAGGGGTCACGCGATTCCATTTTGGGACCTCACCTTCTGAGGAGCCAAGTCCACAGGGAAGCCAGTTTCGCTTAAAAGCCGCGCGATGAACTTAGCAACCGCAGGTCGTAAAATGGGGCAAAACTCATTTTTAACAACCGTTATGCTTAGCAACGGAAATTTTCGCCCCCCCCCCCCCGTTGTGGTCCCCCAAATGCAGGCAATGAAGACGAGTCTTAAGCGGCTCTGATGAACCCCCTCCTGCCTTCCTACCAAGCCTCCCCCCCCTTGGGTAAATTTTGCACACAGAACCCCGTTAATCTGGAACGGGGAGAGTTTTTTTGCCAGCCAGGCTGGGCAGCTGCTCCTGCGATTTAATGATGATTAAACATGGGGGGGGGATTGATGGCAGCTTCTCTGATCAAAAGCCAGATGCCGCGTCTTCTGCCTTTGTTTACCTCCGGAGGAGCACGGAGGAGCCGAATAAAAACATCGCTGGACATAAAGGGGGGAATGCATGCATGCATGTATGCATGTATGTATGCATGAATGTATAAATTATACATGATATAGACCCCCCAACGCTACAACGAGGATACGCTGAGCATAAGCTCTACAGCCACGGAGAGATGAGAGGATAAGGGGAATTAAAGACCCATCTTGATTCTCACAATTAAGGAATTGGGGAAACTCACAATCGGGAGGGATGAAAGGAAGAAGGGAGGCTGGGAGACTCAAAGCCCCCCCACCCCCCAATTCCTAAGTTTCCTCGCAAGGGGAGAGTCCAGGCGAACCGAATCCCAGAATCCCCCCCATCAGGCTGTTTCTTCCCCCCACCCACCCACCCAGAGGGGCCCAAAGTTGGAGAGCCAGGAAAAAATAATCTGCTTCCCCCAATTTTGGGAACCAAAATTCCCCCAGGACGGAGGGAGGGAGGCAGAAGAAGCTGGGAAGAAAGAGGGGAAGCTGGGACACAACAACACAACAACACAACGCAGCAGCCACGGAGGAGGGTCTCCAGTCTCAGGCTCCCTTTGCATTTGCAACTCCAGGAACAAAGAGCCCCCCCACGCCCCCCCCCCAATCCTAAAGAGTCCCAAACATTAATAAAGGCCTCGCTAATTCCCGGACCAGTTTTTTCCCGCAGTCCCCAAAGTGGGTGCCGTTCCGTCAGCGCACTGGACTTCTAGGCGCCGAGGAGTTCTTGGTTGTGGTCCCCTGGTGGAGGGTAATTAGCTGTCCATAAAGCGGGGGGTGGGGTTGGGGGGGGTGGGAAGCATCTGGAAAAAATTAAAAACTCTCTCCCCCTCCCCTCCGGTTCTAAACCTCATCTCAATCCCCAGGGACGCCGCAGTTTAGTTCAGTTGGTCCTTGACTTACGACCAGAATCGAGCCCAAATTTTCCCGCCGCTAAGCCAAGGCAGTCTTTAAGTGAGTTTGGCCCCACTTCACGACCTTTCCTCGCTGCGGTTTGTGAAGTGACTCACCACCATTGCTAAGTTGCTGCAGTGTGTTGTGAGTGTGAAAAGCGGTCCAAAGTCACTTCGAACCGTCACTGAATGAACTGTTGTAAGTCGAGGACTACCTGTCGGAATAAGGCCGGAGGACGCCACGACCCTCCAACGTTCGCCTGACAACAGCAACCGGAACTCTCACACAACCACAGCTTCACACAAAGCAGGCCTTGTGCTTTGCAAGGGCATCGCTTAGTGATGGAGTCGCCAGGCCCACTTTCCGTCGTTAAGCGAGGACGGTTTGTATTACGATGACCCTCCTCCTGAGCGCCTCTTGTGTTTAAGGCAAACAAAGAGACTTTCCCTTTTTTTTAATGGGCCTGGAAGAGTCTTTTGTGCCTGTTTCTCTTATCAATCTGCATCCATTTCAAAAGGTAAATTTCGGCTTTGCTATTTGTTTTTATTTCTTCCTTGGGATTTCCTTGTTTTTTGATCTGTCCATCACAGAGGTGTCAATCATGGCAACTTTAAGGCTTCTTCAACTCCCAGAATTCCCTGGGGATAAAATATTCCCTTCCTTTCTGTGCCCCCACCGCCTGCCTGCCTTACCCTCCTTTAGTCCCTTCCTCTGCAATCTCTCCGCTGTCAGGAGGGGGGGGGGAGAGAAGGAGGCCTGGCCGGCTGGGGAATTCTGGGAGTTGAAGTCCACAAGTCTTACAGTCGCCAAGGCTGGAGACCTCTGACCACAGGGGGCTGCCAATCCCACAACCCCCCCCCAGCTGGCTATGAATCCTGGGATATGT
The DNA here is from genome assembly GCF_051295495.1 of Thamnophis sirtalis. Taxonomy (NCBI): domain Eukaryota; kingdom Metazoa; phylum Chordata; class Lepidosauria; order Squamata; family Natricidae; genus Thamnophis; species Thamnophis sirtalis. The sequence goes on from NW_028261395.1 coordinate 47,263,621, forward strand.
AGTCCCAATCCCTCCAGGGACTGTGAGGCTAACAGTGAGCGGCTGTCCCAGCACACACACACACACACACACGCACACGCACGCACACAGACACACACCGAGAATTTCAAAAAGGGGACTTTCCAATCGGTTGATCGGTTGTCTCATTTTGAAACAAACGCGCAAAGCACAGTTTCCGCTGTGGCATTGTGGGGGGGGGGGGGTGTTGTCTTCGGGGCATGAACAAACGGCGATGCGTCCCTTCAGCCACGTAGCAGGAAAGGGATCCCGTTGGTGGCTTGTTCATCAGTGGAACTCCCCACCACAAGAGGCGGCATGCAGAGAAGGCATCCCAAGAGAAACAAGGAGGGATGGAGAGGAATGACACCTCCCTGACAATTGAGCCAACAGCCTCCCCCCCCCCAGCCCCCGCTAATTCCCAGCTGATGGGGACTCTGGGCGTTGTAGTTGGCCACATTTGGTGGGGCTCACAAAGGAAGGTTCAAGAGTCCCGATTTTGTGGGGTTGGAGGAAAGCGGGATGAATCCTCCAGGGTCCATCATAGTCTACCCCCAAATGCTGGGGGTCAGGGGGCAAAGGTCGATGGGCATCTATTCACCTGCAGCTTCCTGGACATTTGGGGGGGGGTGTTCAGGCTCAGTCACTCCTCCCAAAATCTACAAAATCTAGGGCTGGAGATGTGGGACCCCCCCCCAAAGGAGCATTGCCCCCCCCCCGCCTTCCAAGGACTGCTAGGACTGCCTTTTATGGAGAACCTCCCCATTCAAGAGCAGTCTTCCTCTGCAGAGGAGGGATCCCCTATTCCTCAACACCCCCCCCCCGCCCCCAGTGCCTGCTCAGCGGCTGCTCTGCCCAGCCTCCACCTTCCGGATCTCAACACCCATCATCCTGTGCCAAACCCCCCCCCCCAAAACAGGCTGCTTGCAAAGGAGGGGAGTTCATCTACCCGCGTAAAGATGGGGACCTCCTCTCCCATCGTCCCCTTCCCGCAGGCAGGCAGGCAGGCCGCGGCTGATGGGAGTCGGAGTCCCCAGCAGGGAAGAAGCTTCAGCCTCTGCCCGGCTAATAGCTGCCAGATGTACCTGCAGCCTGCGTAGAGGATGATGGAGCTGGCAGTCCCGTCCGGAGGTCTGGTGGTGGTGGGGGGCTCTGGATAAGGACCCCCCACCGCTCCCTCCACCGCCCGCCTTGGCAATGCCAGGCCCGGAGCAGCAGCAGCCCGGGGAGGGGGCGCCAGACCCTGCAGACCCCGGCCCACCCAGGTGCCGGCCCTGCCATCCCCCGCACCCCCCACCCCCCGAGCGCCCCGTTGGTGCTTACCTGCCCTCCGGCTCGCCCGCGCAGCCGCCCCCGCTGCCAGCCAGCCCGGCCAGCCGGACGCGCAGCAACACCCTCCGACCCCCGCCGCAAAGCGGAGCAATGCCAGGGCTCATTCCAGCGGCCGTCACGTGCGCACCCCCGCCAATGGCAGCAGCCGCCCGGCTCCCCCCTCCCTCCCTCCCCCCTCCCTCCCCACGCCTGGGACTCACCGAGGGGGGGGGGAGAGGAGGAGGAGAGAAAATGCCAGGCATGACCCGGGCGGTTGCCATGGCAACTAAGAAACCTCCGGGGGGGGGGTCGCCGTCCCCGCCTGCTTCGCATTCTCCAAATGGGGAATGAAGGGGGGGGGGGACAGAAGGGTTTGCGGACGCAAGGGAGGCATGCAAACACGCGGGAGGGGGCGCCAGATGTGGAGCCGCAGCCGGAGGGGAAGGCAGGGGTGAGCGGGGGGGGGCGTTGGCTGGAGAACGCTGGAGGAAAGGAGCCCCCATGGTTACCCTACGACACCCCTGCAGAGTAGGCAGGGCTGGGAGGCCTCCCTATCGGTCCATGCATAGGACCGCCTGCACACGGAGTCCTCGACTTACAACCGACCCTTCCAGGGGGGGGAAGAAAGGAGACGTAGAATCAGCCGGTGTGTGGCCGCCTTGAGCAGCCTCCATTGAGGTCGCAACCTGAGGACCACAGGGAGGCCTCCCCTTACCACCGTTCGTCTGCTTGAGCATTCGGAGTGACCACGGGCACAGAGGGGGCTGCCCCCCTGGATGGTGGTAAGGGGAGGAAGGAAGGGAGCGACATACGGCCGTTTCTCACACTTACGACCGTTGTTTAAAATCTCTGTGGATGATTCCAGGTTCCCCCCAAGGGGCGTTTAAGGGAGACGGAGATACTTTCAGTCCCAATCAGCTGCTCAAAGGATACAAAACGATCCTTTGAATTGCCTTCTGGTTTACAAAGGGCTAGTAGGGCAAGGGGCCCTCCGAGACCCCCCAATGGAGCCCCAATTTGGCTCATGTGAAATGCCCTTGCATCTGTCTGTCTGTCTGTCTGTCTGTCTGTCTGTATCTACCTACTTATCTACTTATCTATCTATAGCTATCTATCAGTTTATCACAATTTCTATCTCTATCTTCTATCATCGCTCTCCTTATCTATCCCTTTATCACTGTATCTGTCTCTCCTTATCTATCTATAGCTATTCCTTTATCACTGTTTCTATCTATATCTCTCTTCTATCATCGCTCTCCTTATCTATCCCTTTATCACTGTATCTGTCTCTCCTTATCTATCTATAGCTATTCCTTTATCACTGTTTCTATCCATATCTCTTCTATCATCGCTCTCCTTATCTATCTCTTTATCACTGTATCTATCTCCTTATCTATATCTGTCTATCTCTATCTATCTATCTATCTATCTATACATACATGTACATGTACACGTACACACACACACGTGTGTGTATATATATATATATTCTCTCTCTCTCTCTCTCTATATATATATATATATAGATAGATAGATAGATAGATAGATAGGGAGGGAGGGAGGGAGGGAGGGAGGGAGGGAGGGAGGGAGGGAGGGAGAGAGAGAGAGAGAGAGAGAGAGAGAGAGAGAGAGAGAGAGAGAGAGAGAGAGAGTGAGAGTGAGAGTGAGTCACAACCCCTGGTAAGCCCCAATTATGGGAGGAAGCTAACTGCTTCCATTTTCTATCAATCGGCTTGTCACAAGAGACCATCACGACAGAAACCCAATATTTTTTACTGTTGTCTTTGTTATATTTGTGTTTTTTATTTGTGCTGATTTATTTATCAGCACAAATTATATATATAATTTAAAGTCACAACCCCTGGTATGCCCAAATATGGGAGGAAGATCACTCTTCCATTCTCTGTCCTTCGGCTCGTTATTTATCAGCACAAATATAACAAATGTAACAAAAAGGCAACAGTAAACATATTGGGTTTCTGTCTGGATGGTCTCTTGTGACGAGCCGAAGGACAGAGAATGGAAGTGTGACCTTCCTCCCATATTTGGGCATACCAGGGGTTGTGACTTTAAATATATACCTTTCACCCTGGCCTGGCTGATAAGGAGTCGAGCTCTGTAGCTCAATGGTTAACACATCTGCCTAAGAGGCAATAGAGCACAGGTTCGATTCCCAGCAAGGGAGCTGGTGAGAGCTAAATAGCCTGAAATAGATCTATACTAGTCTCCCTTTATTTATTTATCAGCACAAATGCAATATATATATATATATGTGTGTGAGTGTGTGTGTGTGTGTGTTGTATTTGTGCTGATACATTTGTGTCAGCAAAGGCAACAGTAAACATATTGGGTTTCTGTCTGGATGGTCTCTTGTGACAAGCCGATGGACAGAGAATGGAAGCAGTTAGCTTCCTCCCATATTTGGGCATACCAGGGGTTGTAACACTTAATACATATGTATTACAGATGTATTACATCTTGGGCATACTAGGGGTTGTGACACTAAATACATACGTATTTCCCTGGCTCAGCTGATAAAGGAGGAGAACCTTGTGGCTTAGTGGTTAACACATCTGCCTAAGATGTAATACAGCACAGGTTTGAATCCCAGTAAGGGTATGGCTAGCTGATGAGAGCTAAATAGCTAGAAATAGATCTATACTAGTCTCCCTTTATTTATTTATCAGCACAAATACAACATATAAATATATATTTGGGCATACCAGGGGTTGTGACTTTAAATATACATACATACATACATACATACATACATACATACATACATACATACATACATACATACATACATACATACATACATACATACATTCAATCCTTACATACTGCATTTGGGCATACCAGGGGTTGTGATACAATATATATATGATCTTTCTAGCACTTTGTCTGTCTGGTCTGTCTCTCTCTCCCCCCCTGCCAAGATTGACCACCAGGTGGCGATAGAGTACTTTCATAGCCACATAAAGGTTGGTTTTTTTAAGGTCTTTGAGCTCAGCTGCCTTTTTAAAAAAATCACCTTTTCCCCCTTTTGTTAAAAAGAAATCTTCCTTTTTTTGCAAAGGGGTGAAAGTCAGCCCCCTCCCCAGCAGAGAGCAGAGGTCTCTTCCCAGCTGCAGATCCCCGTGTGTGTGTGGGGGGGGGAGTTTCTTTCCCTTTCACCCAGGAGCCTCTCCTCCTTATCTGGGTCTCGCGTTTCCTTCAGGCCAGGCTGGCAGAGACGGGCGTCCTTCACCCATTTCAGAGCCCGGGCGCTGCTGGGATGCTGAAGGCCAACCCGATAAGCCAGGAGGGCGAGTGGAGGCGGCTGCCAGGCTCTCCCACACTGCAGGAGAGGAGCGAGGAGGGAGATAGCGAAGGAGCTCAGCAGAAGCAGCAGTTGGTCCCTTCAAGGAGGCAGAAACTGAAACCCAGCTTAGATTTGGGCCTCTGCGTCTCTGGGCTGCAGGACGGGGGCCAGAGAGGTGGGGGGGGGGCGTGCAAAAGTTGGTCGGCCTTGGTGTCCCCTCTGGGGGCATCTGACAATGCCACCCACCTTGGCCCTTCAGCAGTTGCCCATGAAATCCGTCCTTCTCAGCAGGTTCTGGCAGCCAGACGGGGCCCCAAAGCTGCTTTCCGCCCTCCGAGGTTGGGGGGTGGGGTGGGAGGGGCTGTGAAGGCAGCAGGGCATAATGGGCTCAAGGGGGGGGTGGGGCTCCACTCATGAGCCGACCCAGACGGGGCCTCACATTAATCAGAGTTAATGAGGAGGATGGTTGCAGCCTTGCAAAGTTGGTGATTTGGTTCTTTGCTTTTTGTATGCAATTTGGCAAAGGGTCAGCGAGAGTTGCCGGCGGCGTGCAAGGGGTGTGTGTATTTGTGCAGGTGTGCACATACAAATGTGTATGTGTGTGTGTGTGTGTGTGGCGCTCAGAGTCAGCCGGACGGCCTAGCAAAGCTGCAACGAGACGGTCGGGATGGGTTGGATGGCAGATAATCCAACAGGTGAAGCTTGAGAGAGCTGACTCTTTCCAGAGAGATCTTGGGGGGGGGGGGGTTGGTAGTCACCCCCTCCCTCCTGGAAGGCTCAAAATCTGTAAAGGGCCCTTCCTCCTCCACCACCCGCAAGTGTGTGTGTGTGTGTGTGTGTGGTTTTGTGTAATTGCAGGATTAGTGAATCAGTGCCAAAAATCTCTTAATTCTCAAATAATGAAGGAGCCAGAAAGGAAAGCCAACTCCGTCCACGCCTGATTTCCCCCGAAGCCTTAAAGCAAAATCTGAGTGAGAGTCTGGGGGGGGGGAGGGGAAGGGGGAGGGGAGGGACGGAGACTCCCAATTCTCTAGCCAGCATTGAGCTCCCCAACAAAGGTGGGAGGTTAATGCAACGTCTGTATGATCACGTGACCAAAATTCAGGGGCTCTTGGCAACTGACCTGAACTTATGACGGTTGCACTGTCCTGGGGTCACGTGATCCACTTTTGTGACCCTCTGACGAGCAATGGGGGAGCCTGGTTCACTTAACGGCTGTGTGACTTGCTGCAGGTTCACTTAACAACTCTTAATGGAAGGAAGGAAGGAAGGAAGGAAAGAGTAGAGAAGGAGAGAGTAGAGAAGGAGAGAGGGAGATATGAAGGAAGGAAGGAAGGAAGGAAGGAAGAAGATAAAGGGAAAAAAGGAAAGGAATGGGTAGGGAGGGAAGGAAGGAAAGAGGGAGGGAGGCATGGAAGAAGGAAGGAAGGAAGGAAGGAAGGAAGGAAGGAAAGAGTAGAGAAGGAGAGAGGGAGATATGAAGGAAGGAAGGAAGGAAGGAAGGAAGAAGATAAAGGGAAAAAAGGAAAGGAAGGGAAGGAAGGAAAGAGGGAGGGAGGCATGGAAGAAGGAACGAAGGGAGGAAGGAAAGAGTAGAGAAGGAGAGAGGGAGATATGAAGGAAGGAAGGAAGGAAGGAAGGAAGAAGATAAAGGGAAAAAAGGAAAGGAATGGGTAGGGAGGGAGGGAAGGAAGGAAAGAGGGAGGGAGGCATGGAAGAAGGAAGGAAGGAAGGAAGGAAAGAGTAGAGAAGGAGAGGGAGATATGAAGGAAGGAAGGAAGAAGATAAAGGGAAAAAAGGAAAGGAAGGGGTAGGGAAGGAAAGAGGGAGGGAGGCATGGAAGAAGGAAGGAAGGAAGGAAGGAGAAAAGAGTAAGAATGAAGAGCGAAGGAAGGGAGGCAAGGGGGGAGGGGGGAGGAGAAGGAAGGGATGAGGAAGAGAAAGAGAAGTGAAGGAGAATGAAAGAAGGGAGGGAGGAAATAAAGGGGAAAGAGGGAAGGGAGGGAGGAAAGAGGGATGGGTGGAAGGAAGGAAGGGAAAGAAAGAGGAGGGAGGGAGGGAGGACAGAGCATGTTTTCCCAGCCTTCACCCACTTCCCTTAGTGGGCTTTCCATTGTGTGGCAAAGCAGCCAGGAGGAGGGGGCTGTTTTCAGGGACCCCCCCCCCAAACACACTCTGCCTCCAGCCAGGGCTTTCAGCCGAAGAGCCCCTTTGTGTGGGTGCATTCCTCCATGCGCTTCGCAAGCCCACCAACAATGGGAGCTGCCAGGCCGAGCTTTTCCGCTTGGCTCTTCCCGGCTGCCCAGGCTGCCCTGCCAGCCCCCAACCCCCCCAGCCCCCCCCAGCCCCCGGCCTCTCCGATTTGCACCGTCAGTGGATTCCCAAACGGCGCCCAGACCCTTTTGGGAGGGGGGGCGACTCGGTTCCTCTCCTTTGTCTGGTTTTCTTCTCCAGAAAACTGCAGAGATTCCCTCCCTCTTTGTTGTTGGCAAAAGCTGGTGCCAAGGAATCTTCCCTGCAGCCCTGGAGGGGGCGCACGGATTTAGAGAGCCCCCCCACCCCCCTTGAGATGGGCAGTTAATGCAATAAATAGAATAGCATTGCAGAATAAAATACAGAATAGAATAGAGTGGAACGGAATTGCAGTTAATGCAATAAATAGAATAGAATTGCAGAATAAAATACAGAATAGAATAGAGTGGAACGGAATAGAATAGAGAATAAAATGGAATGGAATAGATTAGAACAGTGTTTCTCAACCTTGTCAACTTGAAGATGTCCGGACTTCAACTCCCAGAATTCCCCAGCCAGCGAATGCTGGCTGGGGAACTCTGGGAGTTGAAGTCCGGACATCTTCAAGTTGACAAGGTTGAGAAACACTGTCCTAACCACTGCTGGGAAATTCTGGGAGTTGAAGTCCGGACATCTTCAAGTTGACAAGGTTGAGAAACACTGGATTAGAATAAGAAATAGAATATGGAATATGGATTAGGAATAGGAATAGAATACAATAGAAATATTATATAATATGACTCCTCAATTAATTTGCCTTTATCTATTTATGTACATGCCCACCCCATGATCGACTTTAAATACAGGTAACCTTGACGTACGACAAGAATTGAGCCCAAAATTTCTGATGCCAAGGGAGAAAATTGTGTTTTGCCCCATTTCATCACTTTTCTTGCTACAATTGTTAAGCTAATGAGCCGGCTGAAGAATTCAGAGTAAGTTTCCTCAAAGGATGCGGTTCTCCTGCGTGGGCAGGAATTTTAAGCATGGTGAACATTTTCACCTGGGCTCCACCCTGGCCAAAGGGTGGATTGCAGACCGTGAGCAATATTTACTCACTGAGTAAGGAATCAGTCATCATGTAGTAGACACAGGACGTGCCATTCTTCTGGTGAGTAAAAGTGTTTTAAGGAGACCCAGATCGTCCCCAGGTCTATAAATAGCAGGGAAGGGATGAGGAATAGCAGAATCTCACAGTTGGAAGGGACCTTAGAGGTCCTCTAGTCCAACCCCCTGGCCAAGATCATAGAATCATAGAAACATCATAGGGCTAAGGAAAGTCCATGGAGAATCGTGTCACTTGCTGAACAACTGCAGGAGCCCACTTAGCAACGGCCTCAAGAAAGGTTGTAAAACGGGACAAAATTCACTGAACCGGTGTCTCGCTTAGCAGCAGGCATTCTGGGCTCCGTGGCAGCCATAAGTCAGGGACTTAGCTGGACTATCCCGGACCCGAGCGCTGCAAGAGGAAACTTCCTGCGTTTTGCAAAGAGGCGTCAAGAGCCAAATCCCGACGCTCGGAAGAATCCGATTATTTTTTTTATCTTTGTTTTCCAGTTCAAAAGCCTCCGTGGGAAAACGGTGGCAGAGCTTAAGAGCTTTTCTCCCTCCAAATCCCTCCCCGGGTCCCAGGAATAACTTTCAGCAGCCCCCTTGCCAGGGTCACCAGTCCTGGAGGGGGCAGGGGAGGTTGGGGAGGGGGGAGAAGGAAGAGTGGGGTGGAAAATGGGTTTTTTTTCCTCCCACCCACCCCCTGGATCAAGGTAAACGAAGAATAACAGAGTTGGAAGGGCCCTTGGAGGTCTTCTAGTCCAACCCCCTGCTCCAGCAGGAAACCCTCTAGAGCATTTCGGACAAATGCTTTTTGCTAATTTTTTTTTAAAAAAAATAATTAATAATAATTACCGGTAGAAAAAAATACATCTCTTGGGCCAGGATGGCAAGAATGACAGAACGCTGTGCAAACTGTGTGTGTGTCTGTGTGTGTGTGTGTGTGTGTGTGTGTGTGTGTGTGTGTGTGACAAATTCATGAGCGTGAAAGCTTGCAGTGTTTGCAACGTGTGGCTGGCAGGAAAACCCTGAAGCTTTCCCCTCCGGCCTGAGTTTTTTCCACTCAGTTCGATGAAAAGGGGCTTTGTAATTCTAGGATTTTGCAAACGGTGTAGGGAACTTTCTGAGTCTCAGGGTAATGCAGTAGGAAAGGCCCTTGGAGGTCCTCTAGTCCAGTGGTCCCCAACCTTTTTATCGCCGCGGACCAGTCAGCCTTTGATAATTTTACCGTGGCCCGCTGAGCGCGCGCAGGGCTGGGGGGGCGTTGTTCGCGGTTTCGGTGGAATACGTCGATGACCAGCGCTAGTAGCGTAGCCTTGCGCAGGCGCAGTTCAGTATGGCTAGCGTAGATAGCGTAGCACAAACTGCGCCTATGCAAGGCTACGCTACTAGCGCTGTCTACGCTAGCCCTACGTAGCTGCGCAGGCGCTCTTAGGTTTTTTTCAGGAATCGGCCAGCGCTGAAGCACTGAAAAGGAATGAGAAGGGCGGTGCTGGACACAGGGGGGCGGTGGGCCGCTGGTGACGTCAGAGTGCCACCAGCGGTCCAGTAACACCCCTTGTGCCAGTTAGCCCTAATTTGCATACAGAAAGAAACTATGGCCCCCAGCCGCTGCAGCGATCATGGCCCCCGGCCGCTGCGCGGCCCGGTGCCAGGTACTCCACGGCCCGGCACCGGTCCGCGGACCGGGGGTTGGGGATCACTGCTCTAGTCCACTGCTTCTCAACCTTGGCAACTTGAAGATGTCCGGACTTCAACTCCCAGAATTCCCCAGCCAGCATTTGCTGGCTGGGGAATATAACATTTTGTGTTATATTTGTGCTGATAAATAAATAAAGGGAGACTAGTATAGATCTATTTCAAGCTATTTAGCTCTCATCAGCTATATATATATATATATATATAGATAGATAGATAGATAGATAGATAGATAGATAGATAGATAGATAGATAGATATAAATTTATTTTATTTTTGTTACATAACAAAAAGTCCTTTTGTGAACAAGAGTGGTGCCCGGAGTTCCATTTCCAGAAACACATAATTCATTCTACAATATATATTTCCATTATTTCCAATTCTTAGCCGTATTTCTTTTTCTCCCTATCTTCCAATTTCTAACACTTATAAACAACATCATTTTTTAAAAATCTTTTTAAACAAACAAATCAACTCATCGCCTCTTTTCCATCCATTTCTTGAAAACCAACCAATGATTTGCAACTGCGGGAGGAAAGTCGTTCCACTGATTGATTCGCAGAATAACACAGTGGGAAGGGAAACCTTGGAGATCATCTAGTCCAACCCCCTGCTCCAGCAAGAGACCTTATACCCTCCCGGGCAAAAGGGCCCAAGGCCATCTCCGAATTCCTCCATCTTTCCTCCTCTTGGGAAAAAAACTGGAAATAATCATCATCATCATCATCATCAGCCACCGGATTTCGCGAGCGGCCGATTTCCAAAGGCCGTTGAAATCCTGCCTCTGTTTAAGTTCAGGAGACGCGGCCTCCCTCCATCAAAGGCCGGCGGTGGCCTTTTGCCTTCCCCTCCCCAGGCGGGGCGGCTGCGGGGGGCCTGGAATTCCGCCCCAGAATTTCCTGCAACCAGCGGAGTTTATTTGGAGAAGGCTCCGACCGACGGCTGCTCTATTCATGCCGGGAATTCAGCCCCTGCCCAGAAGTGCCCGGAGCAGCGAAGGCAGGAACCGCCCGCTAACCCTGGCCGAATCCTGGGTTCCCTTGAGATTTTGGGGCGGGGGGGGGGGCAGAAACAGCAGCCGGCCAGGGGACTTGCGAACATCCGCTCAGCCTCGGGAGAAAGCGGGCTCTGCGCGGAACGCGGTGTTTGCAGACGGGCAGGCGAGGAACAAAGGCTTCCACTTTTCCTTTGTGGGCGCAAAACCGGCCTGGCCCAACAAAGCCAGGGAGGGATGCCCGCCTGGTGCCCCGCGGCGCTCAAGATGCGTTCTTCCTTCGGGCCGGTTTGTTTTTCTGCCCCGGGAAGAATTTCCTCCTCTTCGCTCCACCTGGGCTGTGAGAACCTTGGCGAGGGGGGGGGAGGTGTCGGGAGACGGGTTTGGGATGAGCCTTTGTGGGGCGCAGCGTGGGGTAATGATGATGGGGAAGGTTTTGGGCTGGGGTGTCAAAGAGGAGGAAGAAAGGAGAGGAAGAAAGAGGAGGAGGAAGAATGGAGAAGAAGGAGAAGAAGGAAAAATGCAGAAGGAGGAGGAGGAAGGAAGTAGAGGAAGGAAGAGGAAAAAGGAGAATGGAAAAGAGGAGGGAGAAATGAAAAGAAGAAAGACAGAGAAGAAAGATGGAAATGGAGAAAGAAGAGGAGGAGGAAGAAAGGAGAAGAAGGAAGAGGGGAAGGAAGACTGGAGAAGGAAATAGGAGAAAGAGGAGGAGGAAGAAAGGAAGATGAAAAAGGAGGGGGAGGAGGAAGAAAGGAGGAGGAGGAAGGAAGGAAGAGAAGAAGAAGGAAGAATGGAGAAGAAGAAGAAGAAAGAGGAGGAGAAAGAACAAAAACCTCACTGAACAACTTTCTCACTTAACAATGGAAAGTTGGGGCTCTGTTGTGGTCGTATCTCAAGGACCACCTGCAGACGAGGGGCCTCGCAGAGGAATCTGCCCCTAAACTAGATCTGCAAAAGTTGGCATTCAAACTGCAGAAACCAAGAAGCCTGGAGGTGTTGGCACCCGGTGCTGACAGCCAGGATGACATTTTCTGAGAATGGGGAGGGGTCTCCTGCCCTTTCCCCACTTACAGCCTCCCCCTCCCTCCCCCCCACTCATTGTCTTCCTTCCTCTTGGCAGCCAGGCTCCCTTTTCCTTTGAAGTCTCCCTCCTCGGCTCAGCCGCTCCTCTCAAGAGGCCCCACGGCCCCTGAAGGGCCCTCTTGGCAGCGGAAATGTCTGAGCAGCTATTCTAGGAGGCCGGGGGTCCCTTTGGGGGGAGAAGGAGAGTAGGGGGCGGGAGACCACCACTGTGGAATAAGGATGGCCTGGGAGGAAGGGGAGGAGGAAGAGAAAAAGGAGAAAGAGAAGGAGAAAGGGAAGTGGAGGAGAAGGAAGAATTAGAATTAGAAGAACGAGGAGGAGAAGGAAGAAGAAATAGAGGATAAGGAGAAAGAGAAGAACAAGAAGGGGAAAGAGAAGGAGAAAGGGAAGTGGAGAAGGAAGGGAAGAGGAGGAGAAGAAGAAGAAGAAGAAGAAGAGGAGGAGGAGGAGGAAAGAGAAGGAGAAAAGGAAGTGGAGAAGGAAGGGTGGAAGAGGAGGAGAAAGGAGAAGGAGAAAGGGAAGTGGACAAGGAAGGGAGGAGGAGGAGAAGAAGAAGAGGAGGAAGAGGAGGAAAGAGAAGGAGAAAGAAGTGGAGAAGGAAGGGTGGAGGTGGAGGAGGTGGAAGAGGAGGAAGAAGAAGAACAAGAAGAGGAAAGAGAAGGAGAAGAGCAGGAGGAAGAGTTTGGGAGGCTTGTGATGCCACGTGTCGTGGGGGTGGGACAGTCCTGGTCTTGACCATTCAGATGTCCAGGGAAGCTTCCTTCAGCCAAGCAAGAGGGACCCGGGGCCTCCTCTTCACCCCACGGAAGGGGCAGGGTCCTCTCCAGGCCTTCTCAGAAAGCCCCCTGGCACTCATCCGCCTGAAGCAGAGGGCTTGGGGGTCTGGGGGTGTGTGTGGCACCCGCAGGGCCCGTGGCTGAGCCACCTGACCGTCCACTCCTGGCTTTGCAGGCCCATTGGGGGAGGGGAGGCTGATCCACCGAGCAGGCTGGACTTCCACCCCCCCCCCCAGGGAGGGAGATGACTTTGGCCCAGCCCGCAAGAGGAGTTGACACCCAAGTGAAGGTCATCTTATCTCAGGAGGCTTCACCCCAGCCAGCCTGGAGGGGAGGCTGGCCGGAGGGAGAGCCCTTATCTGCTCCGGCAGTGGCTATTCTGGGATGCTGCTGGTGGAAAGCTGAGTGGGGAGTTCTCAGCTGCAGTCTGAAGGATCCTGCGGGGGCCTTTGGCGCTTCTGAGCCCCCTGGAAAGGCAGCGGTGAAGCATCCGGGGGAGGTTTAGCCCCCCCCTCCACAGGGGTGCAGCTGTGGGGGCTTCTGGGCTCCCCGTCCCCTCCCCACCTCTGCGGCTGCAGGCTGCCCAGGAGGGAAGCATCCCGACCCCTCGGCAGCCGCCTGATCCCAGCCTCTCTTCGCCATTCATTCATCCTTCTTCAGAATTGTTTTTGCAGAGTAAAAGAGAAATCGAAAGAGAAAACGGAGAGAGAGAGGGAGGGGAACAAAGAGGGAGGGAGGAAGAGAAGAAGGAAGAAAAAGGACTGAAGGAAGCAAGCGAGAGGGAAGGGGGGGAAAGGAAGGGAAGGGATGAAAAAAAGGATTGAAGAAAGGAAGAGAAGGAAGGAACAAAGGAATGGAAAAAAGGATTAAATGAAGGAAGCAAAGCAAGCAACAGAGGGAAGGAAAAAGGAAGGAAGGAAAGAAAGAAGAAGATAAAGGGGAAAGGGAGGGAGGAGGGAGGGAAGGGGAAAGGAATGAAGGACAAAGAAGAAGGGAAGGAAGGAAGGAAGGAAGGAAAGACGGAAGGAAGGAAGGAAGGAAGGAAGGAGTAAAACAAAGTCCAGGCTGGAACCCCAGGTGATTCACTCAATGACCATGGCAGAAAAGATCTTAAAACCAAACACAGTCACATGATGACTCTCTTAACAACCACATAGTGCTTAGTGATGCGATTGTGGTCGTAAACCGAGGACCCCCCCATAGGACCTGCTCTGGTCCTCATCCCTGCTGGGGGCGCTTTGACCCGCCCACTGGCTGCCCCTCCCTCCCTCCCTCCCTCCCTCTTGTCTGCAAGGGACTCTGGGAGTTGTAGTCCTGGAGACAGGGCCTGCTTTGGGAAGATTCCCTCCTCCTGTTTCCTGATTTTCCGCTCTGGGCCTTTGTGCCTGGGGTGGATGCTGCAACATCTGGCATTGCCAGGGCACACCTGGGCACACCTGCAGCCCTTGCATCATCCCCAGGGAAGGCCCAGGAGCCCACAAGCCCCCTCCCTCCCTCCCCCCTTCTGCAGGCTCTTCCAGAGGCCGAAGGGATCGGCTGGTCCAAGGGAGGAAAAACGCCACTTAGGAAACCTTTCCCGGCTGAGAAGATGAAAGTGGATTTTCCTTTGAAGTTTCTTTCAAAGGGAATTTCAGGAGGGGGGGGGAGAGGGGAGGGTGGTGTTTTCACACGGATTGGGAGAGCAGGTGGCTCAAAGATGGGTGAGAATCCCTCCCTCCCTTCTTCTCTTCCTTTCTCTCTCTCTCCCTCCCTCCCTTCCTCCATCCCTTTCTCCCTCCCTCCATCTCTTCCTTCCTTCCTCGCTCCCTCTTTCCCTCCCTCCCTTTCTCTCTCTCTTCCTTTCTCTCTCCCTCCATCCCTTTCTTCCTCCCTCTTTCCCTCCCTTCCTTTTTCTCTTCCTCCCTCCCTCCCTCCCTCCCTTTCTCTCTCCCTCCCTCCCTTTCTCTCTCCCTCCATCCCTTCCTTCCTCCCTTCCTCTTTCCCTCCCTGTCCTCTCTCCCTCCCTTCCTCTCTCCCTCCCTTCCTTTTTCTCTCCCTCCATCCCTTCCTTCCTCCCTTCCTCTTTCCCTCCGTCCTTCTCTCTCCCTCCCTCCTTTCCTCTTTCTTCCCTTCCTCTCTCTTCCTCCCTTTCTCCTGCCCTCCCTTTCCCTCCCTCCCTTGCCATTCCATGTCATGGGGGGACACTTGGCTTGTGCCCCCCCCACTGGTGAAAAGCTGGGCCCCCGAGACCAAGGGGAAACGCCTGACATTGGCAAATCCTGCTTTTGTTTTGTTAAAAGTTTTCAGCACAAGGAGCCTTTGCCAGGAGAGCCCCTTCCCCACATTTGGCCGGAGGTTCCCCTAAAACGGGGCGAAGGAGCTTGGTGTCCCCCCTCCCCATTGCCACAGCTTCAAACAAACCCTTCCCCCCCCAACAGCCTCCCACCCTACAAGGCGCTTGGCTGCCTGCCTGGGTGTCAGGCGAGGCTCTGCGCGTGAAGGCTGACCTTTCGCGCGATGGCCGACTCAAGTGGCCAGGAGGAGAGAATCCAACCAGGCTACAAATGTGTGTTTTCCGTGTGTCTGTGTGTGTCTGTGTGTTGTGTTCCTTCTTTGGGGCGGCTGTTTAAGCCGACTTGGCTCGAGGTAGCAGGAAACTCCTACAATTCCCCTTGGCCTCTTTTCCTCCTCGTGGCCCACTTGGAATCCTGGCTGCGGATGGTGGTGATTGCGTGGCCTCTGTCGCTGTCTGTCGCACACCAAATCAATAAACAATTGTGGTAAATGAAGCCACTGGCTGGGCATTTTGTCGAGAGGGGTTGGGGGTGACAGAGAAGAGGGGGAGGGGTTTCCACCTGTTCTCCAAAGCCCCCGAAGGCAGGAGAAGAAGCAGCAACGGATGGAAACTCATCCAGGAGAGAAGCAGTTTGGAATTAAGGAGAAACTTCCAAAGAGTGAGGACAATTAACCAGAGGGACAGAAGTTGCCTCCAGAAGTGGTGGGTTCTTCTCCGTCACTGAAGGTGATTGGACAGTCATTTGTCTGCAATGGTCTGGGGTCTCCTGCCCGAGCAGGGGGTTAGAAGACCTCCAAGGTCCCTTCCAACTCTGTTATTCTGTGATTTTTATAACCCCAGGTCAATTAATCAATGGAAGAGCCCCCCCTCCGGAAGCTGTGGCTTCTCCATCGCTGGACGTCTTCAAGAAGAGACTGGACAGCCATCTGCCCAGAGTGGTAGAGGGTCTCCTGCTTGAACAGGGGGCTGGACTAGAAGACCTCCAGGGTCCCTTCCAACCCGTTGTTCTGTTATTCCCCTAGATTAGTGTAAGCAGCCACTGAGTTCTTCAAGAGCAGTAGAGATGGGCAGCTAGAGTGTCCGGCTTTCAGAAACTCTGAGCAGGGGCTGGACTAGAAGACCTCCGAAGTCCCTTCCAACCCTGGGATTCCGAGGTTCTACATCTTCAGAAGGTTTCTCCGACGTCTGTCATGAACGAAACAGAAATCTCTTCTTGGGTTCGACCTGTCTTTTCTCAACCTTAAGATGTGTTGGGGCTTCAACTCCCAGAATTCCCCAGCCATTTTTTTGCCCTGGTTGTTAAGTGGATCATGCAGTCGTTAAGAGAATCCAGCTCCCCTCCGTTGACTTGTTTGTGGGTAGCTGGCCAGGAAGGACACAAACGATGACTCCCTTGTCACGCTGCCATCCATGCGTGCCAGTTGCCCAAGCGCCTCGATTCTCATCGTGTGACGCTGGTGAGGTTGTGACAGGTGGAAGGACACGTCATGAGGTGTCTTTTTTTTCCAGGACCGTTGCAAGTTCAGTCACTAAACAAGCGGTCGTAAGAAGAGGACAGCCTGTTTTGCCCTTGTTTATGCTTTCAATTCAAAACGGAAAGCCGTTTCTTGCTTTGCAATTTCTTAAGAGTCTGGCGTGACTCATTTGCAGCCACTGGGACAGGAGGGAGTTTTTGAAATATCAAAGACATTTCCATCACGTAGAGAGATGCCCACCGTGCCAGCGAGAGAGCTCCGTGCCAAGGGGACCTGGCATGGAGGAGGCTGTGCTAAAATTAGCCAGCACGGGGCAAGCGTCCCACGGAGGCTCCTGACACCACTGGGCAGCCAAGGTCCTTCATCCGGAGTAAATCCTCTTCCCCAACAGCAGCAGCAACAGCATCCCTTGAGGGAAGGGGACTGGGAAGAGGAGGGGGCTTTCTGGAACCAGTGTGGAGCTCCTTGGCCCTGCTTTTAAGCCAGGTGCCCGGGGGGGGGAAAACCCAAGACTCTGATGGTCTCTGCTGGTGCAAGAAGAGGAAGGGACAGGCTGGCCAGCCACCCGTGCCGGCAACCGGTTGAGCGAGAAATGAATTTTAGCTCCTGAATTCACAGGTGCCCTTTGCTTCGCACAGCCCTTTGCAGAGGCGTCTTGTGTAGGCTGGTGGTTTGCTCGGCCAAAGGCCGGGACGCTGTGCCCCTGAAGAAGTGGGCCAAAAAAAAAAAGGGGTTCAATTCAGCCTCTTCCCCCGCGTGGCAAACCCGAGAGGGACCTTCGTCACTTAAGCCGCACGGTTTAAACCAGGCTTCCCTCTTCCAGGTAGGGCTGGCTGGTTTTGCAAAGCAAAAAAACTGAACCTTCCTCCCCCCCGCCCTGTGTGAGTTGTGTGGCCCTCTGTGGCACCCCTGGTCGCTTTCGGCAACAGAGGAGACGGACGGGAAAAGAGGTGAAACACACACAGCCGGGCAGGATTTGATGCCCTCGGGATGGAAGAAGAGGTAAGAGGGATGGGGAGAATGGACACCCAGGGATCTTTCATGGCCCCTGAATTGTGCACGGGGTTTTTGGGGTGGGGGGCACAGAAAGGATATAAGATTTTGCTTTATTATTTTAATGTCTGGTGGTTTTAATGTTTGTGAGCTGCCCAGAGTTTTCTCTGGGGAAAATGGGAAGGATATTAATTCAATAAATTAGAGGATCATGATGAGGATAGATAGATAGATAGATAGATAGATAGATAGATAGATAGATAGATAGATAGATAGATAGATAGATGTAGGTAAGTGTGTAGGTAGGTAGGTGGGTGGATGGATGGATGGATGGATGGATAGATAGATAGATAGATAGATAGATAGATAGATAGATAGATAGATAGATAGATAGATAGATAGATAGATAGATAGATAGATAGATAGATAGGGATATAAGATAGATAGATAGATAGATAGATAGATAGATAGATAGATAGATAGATAGATAGATAGATAGATAGATGTAGGTAAGTGTGTAGGTAGGTGGGTGGGTGGGTGGATGGATGGATGGATGGATGGATGGATGGATAGATAGATAGATAGATAGATAGATAGATAGATAGATAGATAGATAGATAGATAGATAGATAGACAGACAGACAGACAGACAGACAGACAGACAGACAGACAGACAGATCCATGGATGGATGGATGGATGGACGGACAGACAAGATTCGAATTCGCTGGCTGGGGAATTCTGGGAGTTGAAATCCGGACATCTTCAAGTGGCCAAGGTTGAGAAACACTGCCCTGAAGGGAGGAGAGGAAGCAGTGAAACTAATGAAGGAGAGAAGCAGATCCTAGAATTAGGGAGGAATTGAACAATTAATCAGTGGAGCGGTTTAAAAAGTTGTGGGTGCTCCCACCACTGGAGCCCTTTAAGAAGAGTGGAAAAAACCATTTATCCAGGATAATAAGCAGGGGGCTGGACTAGAGGACCTCCATGGTCCTTTCCAACTCTTAGGCTGTACTCTTTATTGTGAGGTCCATCCTCAAAATAAGGAGGAATTTCCTGACGGTGAGAACAGTTAAGCCATGGAACAGCTTCCCACCAGACGTTGGAGGGGGAGGGGGGGGTCTCCATCACTGGAGGTTTTGAAGAAGAGGACAGCCTTTTGTCTGAAGTCTCCTGCTTGAGCGGGGTGTGTGGGTGTGTGGGTGGACTAGAAGACCTCCAAGGTCTCTCTGTTAATCTCTTGTCTGAGATGGTCTCCCCTTCCCAAGAGGCCTTCATTTGGGCAGGGGGCAGATTGGATGGCCTCAGGGGACCCTCCCAGTCCTAACATTGCTCCTCTGGGACTCCCTCCTTCTAAGGTCTTGGCTTGTAATGGCGGGGGGGGGGAGTGGGGGGATCAGAGGAAGATGAAGAGAAGAGCTAATGCACCAGACTTGGTCGGTTGCTAAGACCAAGTCAGGAGATCCTGGCCTGTCGGCATGGAAACCAGAGATGGAGGCAGTGTCCAGGGGGGGCTGAGAGGGGGGGGGGCTGACCAGCCTTGCCTACCATGGGGGAAGGGCTGCTGGCAGGCACCGGGACTGGCCCTCTGGCACACAGGGACAAAGGGAGAGTTTTGCAGCATGCTGGGTGTGTGTGTGGGGTCGACCGGCCGATGGGGGGGCCTCGTGGGGGTCCGAGAAAGTCCCAGCGAGCTTGTTGTTTTGCAGAGACCAGAAGTGTGGGAGAGCATGAAGTCAGGCGGACGGCCTAGATGGAGGTAACGCACAGCGGCAAGAATTAAATAAAACTTCCGTGAAGCAGATCACGTTCCCCAAGAAGATCAGAAGATTTGGGTTGCCTCTAAAAGCTGTGGGTGCACCATCACGGGAGGTCTTTGAGAAGAGAAATGGACACTCACCTATCCGGAACGCTCTCTGGTTTCCTGCTTGAATAGGGGGTTGGGCTAGAAGACCTTCAAGGCCCCTTTCAGCTCTGTTCTTTCTGTAATTCACTGAATTACAAGAAGGGGGGAAATGCACGGTGCAATCAGGTTTGAAAAGTGTGTGTATCTATATATTTTATTTATATATATAAAAAAGACACACACGTTTGGAGACCCAAAGCAGAAGACCAGAGTTGGAAGGGACCTCGGAGGTCCTCTAGTCCAACCGTTTCCACGTCCGATATTTTCACCTCTGCCAAATTTTCCAGCGCTTTAGGGCGTGGGCTGGAAGCGTGGGTGGATGCTTGCAAGGTGTGTTTTTCTCCCGAAAATCCCGGTGCGGATGGATTGAGACATGTTTTATCCTGCTCGGCTGGGT
This sequence comes from Thamnophis sirtalis, assembly GCF_051295495.1. Classification (NCBI taxonomy): domain Eukaryota; kingdom Metazoa; phylum Chordata; class Lepidosauria; order Squamata; family Natricidae; genus Thamnophis; species Thamnophis sirtalis. The sequence continues at coordinate 47,283,169 of NW_028261395.1, forward strand.
TTTTTTTCCCCGATCTGGGTGCTTGCAAAGATAGGGCACTTTTTGGAATAATGGGTGGGTTTGCTGTGGAAGAGGCCCCTCCGCGTCTCTGCGCTGGGGATTGGCAAGCGGTCCCTCGCCCGTCGAAGGGTCTGAAGTTTTAGGAGCTGCAAACATGCAATGGAGTTTTTGCAACATTGCAAAGAAAAAGCTGGAATTAGCTGCGGGCTTTGGGTGGCGCACACCCATTGCAATCCGATTAATTCATGGTGTGCTTAATTTCTGGCTTTCCACGTCCCTCCTAGTTTCTTTTATTTGGCCCTGCTGTTTTCCTAGCTTTTGCTTTCTGAAGAAAGTGGATTCCATCCCTTCCCCATCCTGGGGGAATAACAGAATGGGAAGGGACCTTGGAGGCCTTCCAGTCCAGCCCTCCAGGGCCATTTCAGACCATTGGCTGTCCAAACTAATCATCAGCAATCAGTCGACTGATTAATAGGAAGAGAAGGAGGAGACACGCAACAGTGAGGTGGGTGGGCTCAATCAAAGCAGGGTGTGAGGCTCCTTTGGAAGATCCGAAGGGTCAGGTTGGGGATGGAGGAAATATATCCAAGAGGTGACGCCCACATGATGGACCTAATCAATGAGGCCCCTTCAATACATCACTGAGGCGTTGAGCTGTATGAAATGTGGGGATATGCTTCCCCGGGATACTAAATGCTAAACACGGCATCCATCTCTGGTCACCACAACACACAAAAAAGACGTTGTGTCTCTGGAAAGAAGGCAGAGAAGAGCAAGCAAGAGGATTAGGGGCCTGGAGGTTGAATCATGCTAAGAACAGTTGCAGGAATTGGGGGCGTCCGTTTTAAGGAAAAGAAGGCTCAGGAGGGGCATGAGAGAAGCTTTCCACTACTTGAGAGGTTGTCACCAAAGAAGAGGGGGGGGGTTGTCAACCTATCCTCCAAAGCCCCCGAAAGCAGGACAAGAAGACCCAACGGATGGAAACTCATCAAGGAGAGAAGCAAAGTGGAATTAAGGGGGAAACCTCCAGGCCAAGAGAAGAATTAATTGGTGGAATGGCTTCCCTCCAACGGTTGGAGGGAAGCCATTGACTGGAGGTTCTCAAGAAGAGACCGGACAATGCTGGAACATTGGCATAAGTCTATAAGGCAGTGTTTCTCAACCTTGGGGACTTGAAGTCCCGTGGACTTCAACTCTCAGAATCCCCCAGCCAGCTATGCTGGCTGGGGGATTCTGGGAGTTGAAGTCCACGGGACTTCAAGTCCCCAAGGTTGAGAAACACTGCTATAAGGTCTCCTGCCTTGACCAGGGGGGTGGACTAGAGGACCTCCAAGGTCCCTTCCAACTCTGCTACTGGTTTTTTTCTGCCGGCGTCTCCATTTCTGGCCCACGCCCGTGTTCCCATGATGCTGGTGTGCTCCTTTGATGAGGTCATGCCTTGAGTCATGCTTTCTGGTCTATGAACAGCCGTTGCATCAGCCAGGTGCATGTTTTCCTGTCCAGACTGCCTCTCTTTTGGCCTCCTTCATTCTGAGAAGGAAACCCACTTAATTCAACTCAATTTTATTACAGCTAAAAAAGCCCCCCCCCCTACCCCAGCCGCTTCCAGACACAATTTAAACCTGGCATTGGACCAAATGGTTGAGCGCATAAAATATTTAAATCAACATTGCATAAGAAACAATTAAAAAGGGGGGGGGGAAGAGAAGTAAAAGCCGGTTGAAGTTTTATATTATATTTATATTCCTGAAGCCAGACAGACTTTTATCAGGGTTGCAAGAAGAATCTTCACATGCCTAGCTATTATCGTTTATACGCATGATGAGCAGGTTCTTTGGATCCCAGAACCAGCCCGTGAGGTTCTCTTCTCTCTGCAGGCAACATTCCCCAGATTTAAACTAGGAATGGTGGCTTGCATAGCTTGACTGACTGAACGATGGCCCTGAATTCACAGGACCCACTAAACCACGTGGGAGACAAAATTGAAGATTTTAAAATTCTTGCAACCATCTTTGGAAACTATTTCCCAGCTTAGGCTGAGTTGTTTGCCAACACAGATGTAAAGTTTGCTCATGCCGCCTGGAGCCGATTCCTGCCCTGGCAGAATTAACAAAATTGGACGTTTCCTCTTTTTTTTTTTTTTGCCTTAATTAAGGAGAAAAAAAAGTTGGCAATGGAAAGTTTGAACAAGCCTGCATAATTGGCATTAAGTGGTATATATAATTGGATTCCTTGGCATCTCTCAATTACACAATCCATAACTTTCTGGAATAGGGTTTAGCCCCTGGGTTGAACCGGTTTTGTTCTGTTCTGGGGGTTTTTTTTAGTTGGGGGGGGGGTGTTGGTTTTATTTTTCCTCCCAGACTTTGTATCGGGAATTACGGGCAAGAAATAACGAAAACGGGTTGTTTCCCGAGCCTTCAAAATCATAAACCCTGTTTGGGAAAAGTTAGACAAACTTGAAGCAGCTTTACTAGATCTTATCAAAATTGCTCAGATGAGTCTATGTAGGGACATCCGGTGTGTAACTGTGAGGCCTCCCTCTATACACAATTCGCCAATTGGCCTTGTGGGGACTCCAACACTGGAGGTCTGTAACGGCATAGTGCCTGCTGCTTGAGAAGGGGGTTGGACTAGAAGACCTCCGAGGTCCCTCCCAACTCTGCTATTCTCCTATAATCCCAGATCAATTCACCAATGGAACGGCTGGCCACCAGAGGCTGTGGGCGCTCACACGCTGGAGGTTTCCAAGAAGGGCCTGGGCAGGATGCTGTAAGGACCCCTGCCTTGTTCCTGGGGGTTCATAAATTCCTAGGGCTGGAAGGGACCTTGGAGGTCTTCTAGTCCAACCCTATGTGCAGACTGGGGGAATCCTGGGAGTTGAAGTCCACACCTCTCAGGATGGAGGAAGGCTGATGGGGTTTACTCAAAGGGGCAGGGAGCCCATCAGTTTGCAAGTAAGCCATACAAACAACTAGCTGGAGACACGAGAATTTAACCAAATTCTCCTATAAAAGGAATTTGAGAGCCCTGGGCCGAAAGGGGTTTGTTGCGTGAGGTCAAATTTCCTGCCCAGTCTAGTTTTTTGGTCTATTTTGTTTTTTCCTCCTCAGGACATGACAGCTTTGATTGTCATAAAAATCTACTTCCTTAAAAGGGAATTTCATTATTTTTTTATTATCTCCAGACAATCCCCATCAGCTTCATCTTTTTCCGGGCATGTGAGTCTCTCTCTCTCTCTCTCTCTCTCTCTCTCTCTCTCTCTCTCTCTCTCACTCACACACACACACACACACACACACAGAGGCTTGTTGGTGGTAAATTGTGCCAGCTGACACATCGGCTGCATGATTCCCAACCGTTGTTTCCCTCGAAGCTGCTGCCGGCAGTCGGAGGCCTCCTGACCAAGAGACCTGTTGGATCTGGCATCTCTTTGCTGACCTTCTCCCAAGGCCAGAACCTGGGCCAGAAGGAGCCGGGGGGGGGGATGGGACACTTTACTTACAACATCTCGTTTAGCAACCGTTCAAAGTTACCACGGCCCTGGAGAAAGAGATCGTTTTTCACAGCTACGACGGCTGCAGTGCCCCCCCCCCTCTGGTCACGTGACCAATTCGGACGCTTGGGAACCGACTCATATTTATGACGGTTGCAACAGGGGTCATGTGATTCCCCTCTTGCGACCTTCAGTGGGGAAGCCAGATTCACTTAACGACCGGCCGGCTAACTTAGCGACAGAGATTCACTGAACGGCTGTGGCGAGGAAGGCCAAGAGAATGGGGCAAAACCCACTTGGCTGTCTCGCTTAGCAACGTACATCTTGGGCTCGGTTGCGGTCGTAAGTAGAGGATGACTTGCATTCGTGCCATAATTGCCTTCAGCCAAATCACCTCCTGGGTTTTTAAAAACAGACGGGCATCATCACAGCGTTATCGACCGAGGATGGGCTGAGATCTCTTTCGGGAGCAGCAAAGAGAAAATGCTTCTTACAAGCCTAACATAAATGGCTGCATTAATAGATTTCTTGGGGAAGAGACGTTTCAGCCAATAAAATGGCTCTGCGTGCGAGGACCGTTCTGCGAAGGGGGCTGACCGAAATCCCCAAAGGATCCTGAAGGTCACTGGAGGATCGGTGGTTGGTAAGCACGAGAGTCTGCCGTTTGAGAGGCTGAAGTAGATTTACCATTTGGCTCAGCCTCGCTGGCCTCTCCAGAGGTGTGGAAGGCGTTACTTTGACAATCTAGCAACTTGGCTGATTGGGTCCTGACGAGTGAGTCACTTCCTCTCTTGTTTTCAGAAGAATTTTTAAAACGTGCTTGGCTGCAGGGACCAATTTCCCCTTTGGGGTTCGTCACCTGCCATTTAGGGAAAAGCCACACCAGGTTGGGGGGGGCAGGGGGAGGAGGAAGAAATGTATTTATTGAGTAGAATACAGTCGCTTGCACTCATGCATTGCACCCAGCAGCCCCTTGTCTCTCTTCTCAAACCGAAAGAGAGTGAACTAAATTTCTGACTTTCAGAAGTGAGTCATGGAAGTGAAACAAATCTGTAGTTAAATTAAAATTAGACTTTCGGGCATAATTCCCACCCCATGCTTGCAATATGAATAGAAGTTCATATTTTGCATTGCAAAATTTCCCCGCTAGTCAGGAATATTTGGCAGTCCGGTTACAGAATGACAACAGAAAAAAAAACTATTAGAAACTAGACCAAAAGGAGATAAAAATGGTTAGAGGCAGATTCCTATTTTCTCTATTATATGGGGAGGTTTTATGCCCTCCGGCCGGAGATTTGTGAGGATTTTTCCACTTGATCCTGAGATTTTGTACTAATTCTCAACTTTGGTTCGAAGGGAGCCCAAAACAAACTTCCTGTTGCCATCACAAGTGTTAAAACAACAACAACAACGCCAATTACACATGGAATAATAAAGAGAATACAGATATTCCTCGACGTAACAATCACCACTGAAGCTCTGTTGCTAAGTGAGACACTGGTGCTTCTGCCCCATTTTGCAACCTTTCTTGCTGCAGTTGTTAAGTGAGTCCCTGCAATTGCTAAGTTAGTGACCCGGTCGTTAAGTGAATCTGGCTGCCCCGTTGACTTTGCTCGTTGGAAAGTCGCAAATGGGGACCGTCGTAAGTGTGAGCCAGTTGCCCAGGACCTGCATTTTCAATCCCAGGTTAAATGCTGCAAAGGTCATAAAACCATCCTAAGTGGCTTTTTTCGGTGGTTACTAAAGGGACAGCCGGAAGTTGAGGACTACCTACAATGGTGATTGTCCAAGGCAGAGACATTTGAAGAAAGGGCCTGTCGAGAAAGCTTCCTTGTTGACATTACGGGAAGATAATTGCCAAGCAGACGGGCTTAAAACAGAAAACCACGCTGAGTGATATCGGAAAGTTTTTAAAAGGGAAAAAAAAACCCACCCAGGAGGAGGAAGGGGAGTTTCACAACAGGGTCCCAAAACAAGAAAGTCCTGATAGGAACCACCGGTGTGAACCCACCCCCACCCCCGGGCGCCCGGAAGGAGAAGGGAGCAGCCCCCTCCCCAGCTAGGGTAACCCCTGGGGAGATTTCCAGAATTGGGATTATTCACCAAGACAATTGTCGTTATTCCTGGTTGTTATTAGTCACCAAATTTAGCCCGGTGGGTGGGAAACAAGGTACGCCTGCTTTGTAAATGCCGACCCTGCGAGGGAGGCCAGGACGGGTGTCTTCTCTGCAAGGGAGACGCTGGGAAGGATGATGGCACAGGCCCAGGTGGTGGCTCCTTCTCCTTCTTCTTCTCCGCCTCTGCATCGCCCATTTGATGGGAAGCCAGGATTTATTTATTTATTTTAAAAAGGTGCCTTTGTGAATCCACCATCGGGGCTTGGTTGGCAACGTGTGAATCGGGACTGTGGGATGCTCAGCTTGCTTGCAACGCTGGCTTACTGCAAGAGGGCAGAGAAGTTAGCAAAGGGAGTTATTTTGGGGGGCCCCTTTTAAAACAAATTCTCCTCCAGGAGCGGCTTCCCACAGAGGCCAGCAGGCAGGGCGAAGAGGAGCGCTTAGCTACTTTCCATAGGGAAATAATCCCCAATTAGAGCCATCAGGCGTGTCTGCGTGACGCACAGGCCATTTGTGGCAGGTGAGCGAGGGAGGGAGGGAGGGAGGGGGGGAGGGAGGACGCAACTTCAACTCCCAGAATCCCCCAGGCACCGTCCCTCTCTCTCGACGCTGGGGAGCGGGATGGGAGGGGGAGGGAAGCCAGAGCCTGGTCGGCTGGGGAATTCTGGGAGTTGAAGTCCTGAAGTCTTCAAGGAAAAGGGCTCAAAGGGACTCTTGGCCTGGATTCTTCGGAATTAACCTGGCTAACTCTTTTCCTTGAAGACTTGAAAGAGTTAACCGGGTTAATTCAGAAGAAGCCAGGTGGCGCACACCCCCTCTGCGTCCCTGCATCCGGGAAGGGGTTCAACCTTGCGGGGTTGGTGTTCTGCCTCCCGGGGAGGGGGGGTTAGGGCGGGAGAGCCCCCAGCCCTGATCGCAACGCCCTCCCGGAGGACCAGAGACCCCCCCCTCCTCGCCGGCGTGACGTCAGCACCGCGTGAGCCCCACCTTCCCCCCGCCCCCGCCACACCTCCACCGCCGGCCAATCGCCTCTTAAGCCGCTGCCGGGCCTCGCATCGCCGATCTTGCCGCTCGCAACTTCGCTCCGAGCAGCCGGGAAGCAGCCTCAGCCCCGAGAAGCGCCCCGCTCGCCTCTTCCGTCCCCCAGCAGCGCTGCAGCAGCGGCTGACGCAGCCTTGAGCAGCCGGAGCGGCCAGAGCACAGCCATGGCTTCCGAAGGGAAGGTGAGCCGGGCGGGCGGGCGGCGCGGTTTCAGGACCCTGGACCAGGCGCCGGCCGGAGGGACTCAGAGCGGAGCCGGGCTTCGCGCGGTCCCCGACTGGGTGAGGGAGAGGAGGAAGGGAAAGAGAAGGAGTGATGGGGGCGGAAAGGAGGAGGAGGGATGGAGGAGGAGGGTTGGAGGAGGAGGAGAAGGTTTGAAGGAAAAGGAGGGATGGAAGAAGAGGAGAAGGAAAAGAGGAGAAGGGATAGAAAAGGAGGGATGGAAGGAGCAGGAGGAGGAGAAGGATGAAAGCTGAGAAGGAGTGGAGGGGGGAGAGGAGGAGGAGCGCGACTCGGAGGGCGAGAAGGAAAAAGCGGCTCGGCGAAAGGAGCCGAGCGCTCCGCGGCCTCTTCCTCCTCCTCCGCCCTGCCAACTTGGAAGCGCGGCAGATCCGGGTTGCGCGGCCGGGGAAGGGCAGGGAAGGGTGCCGGGGCCGGGTCTCCTCTGGGGAGCCTCCCTGCCTCTGCCCCTTCCCGGGAAAACTTCCCATCCCGTCTCGTCCTGGCCCTTTGCGCGCAACTTCGCCCCCCGTTTTGCGAGATAGTTGGGGAGGTCCCGTCTTCCTCCTGCGTCTCAAAGCCTCTCGATGGAAATGGCAGAAGGGAGTCCCGCTAGCTGAGTTGGTTTTTTTGGGGGGGGTCTCTGGGAGTTGTTGCTTGGCCTGAGAAGCCACCGAAGACTAATCAGGATGAAAGCTGGTGTAAAGTTGGTCTCTAACCCTGGAAAGGCTGAGGGTCTGCATAGTCCTTGTTCTGGATTGGGGGTTAAGATTCAAAGGATTCCCCCCCTCCCACTGTGGCCGCCAACATTGGCAAGCAAGGCGGGGTCTCCATCAGGACCCCCCAACTGCGTCCACACTTTCGGCTTACGCTTGGCCAGGAGAACTGAGTTGGCAAGCAGCGGGCGGCAGAAATCAGTTTGCACGAACCAATAAAACGAGCTCGTTGAGTCTGAGAAGGGGCTACTACAAGAGAGCCGATATTTTTAGGCTGTGCGGTGCTTGTTCAGGTGGCGGCTCGACGTTTATCGTTTTTATTTATTGGGCTGCTAAATTTATTTGCGGCCTGCCTGTTTTCAAACGACTAAATATTTTTTTTAAAGAAACTTTTGTGTTTCATCCTTTTCTGAGTTAAGGACTTAGGTTAGGGAAAGAAAAGCCATTAAAAAAAACCCCCTTAATTGAATTTTTAATTCTAATGTTAATTTGTATATTTTGTTCTATTGATTGGTTATATTATTCAGACCCCTGTTTTGAGGGAGATGGGCAATTTAGAGAGAGAGAAGAAAGGAAAAGGAAGGAAGGAAGGAAGGAAAAAGAAAAAAAAGAGAAAGCAGGGATGTTTAACTCAGCAGCAGGCTGAATTTAGGAAGAAGGAAGGAAGAAAGAAAGAAAGAGAAAGAAAGAAAGAAAGAAAAAATCAGCAGGGATGTTTAAGTCAGCAGCAGGCTGAATTTAAGAAGAAAGAAAGAAAGAAAGAAAGAAAGAAAGAAGAAAGAAAGAAAGATAAAGAAGCAGGGATGTTTAAGTCAGCAGCAGGCTGAATTTAGGATGAAAGAAAGAAAGAGAAAGAGAGAGAAAGAAAGAAAGAAAGAAAGAAGCAGGGATGTTTAAGTCAGCAGCAGGCTGAATTTAAGAAGAAAGAAAGAAAGAAAGAAAGAAAGAAAGAAAGAAAGAAAAAGAAAGAAGCAGGGATGTTTGTCAGCAGCAGGCTGAATTTAGGATGAAAGAAAGAAAGAAAGAAAGAGAAAGAAGCAGGGATGTTTAAGTCAGCAGCAGGCTGAATTTAAGAAGAAAGAAAGAAAGAAAGAAAGAAAGAAAGAAAGAAAGAAAGAAAGAAAGAAAGAAAGAAAGAAAGAATTTAAATGAGTTTAAAGCCTCGGTTGTATTTGCTTGGAAGCTGCTTGTTTAAAACTCAGAATTGCTGGGTTCCCCCCCCCCCTTTTGTTTTAATTTTTACTTTAAATTATGCCAAGTATGAAATTGCAGGAGAAGGATGAAAAAAGGGGGGGTCTTTTAACTCCAGGGCTTAACTGGGGGTGGGGGGGTGAATGGCCCAGGGCTGCCACCTTTGTTGGAGAAGAGCAAAGTTTTCCTAACCAGACTTGAGCCAAACTTCTGCCTGTTTGGGGGAAGGTCTGAGCATCTCTTTGTCCACCTTTATACTCCGAAGTGGGTTTTCCAGGCAGGGGCTCCCAGGGGGAGGGGAGGGGTCTTCAGCCCTGCAGCTGGGAGGAGAGGATCCTTTTTTCCTGGGTGACTCTGGCATCCATGTTAGGCCCACGTGCGCCTTCGTCTTCTTCTTCTTCTGTTTTAATGTGCTGAAAGCCAGCGCATCCCTTATCATCAAAAGATACTTGAAGTTGTGCCCCAGCCTCAGCGGAAGTGGTTCAAGGCTGCTGCTGCGGGAGTTATGATGAGGAAGACAGAAAACAGTAAAGGCTTTTGTTTTTGTTTCCTCATCTGAAGCGGCACGCGGGGGTCTCAAACGGGCTCCTTTGCTCTGGGTTGCAGGGACGGCAGAAAGCCAACTCTCAGCACCCCTTGTGCAAAAGAATAACATTTTATCTGAATGGCGGAGGGTTGGACTAGAAGACCTCCAAGGTCCCTTCGGACTCTTGCGATTCTGTGTTCTTGTGGAGTAGGGACTTCTGCTTCTGTTCTGAATTTGCACACTTCGAGGGGCTTCCCCACAGCAGCCCAGCTCCCTTTTGAACCTCCTGGTTTCCTTGTAGCTTGAAGGAGCCAAATTTTCCGCTATTTCCAAATGTGGCATTTTTTTCCTTCTCAAGGGCATTTTACCCAGCTGTCTCTGGTTCTTCCTTTGGCCTCAGTTTCTGGAGTTCGTCTCCCCTGCTTGGCTGGAGAGGGAAGCCCCCCCACCCCCACCCCTCGTGTAAGTGGCTGAGCCCACGGCAGAGGGCTTTGGAAGGGTGGGCAGCTTCTGCTTCTTCGGCCCACCCACCCCCTTTTTACTAAGAAGAATGGTGTGTCCGGCCACACAACCCTCAGCTCCACAAAGCCGACCAGGGAGGGACCACGAGGGTGGCTGGGAAGAGCCGGACTGGAATTTTGGCAGAGTCTGGATGAAGATCTGGGTTTGGAAGGGCTTGTGGGACGACGTGACAGTCAGGAGCACGCCACTGCGTATTATTTTCCAGGGGGGGAGGGAGGAGAGCCCCCTTTGCGGAGAGAAGCATGCGCTCTCCCCCTCCTCCCTCTCTGCTCTCGGCGGAGTCTAGGAAACAGATGCAAAACAGCCTCTCTTTCTTTTTTGAAGGAGGCGAGGGGGAGATATATATATATATATAAATATAAATATATATTTAAAATTTCCTTTTCCCAGCCCCTTCAAAGAGGCTGGGGAGACAATGGGGCTGGCTTTGATCTCCGAGGCAGAGAGGCCCAGGGACTGAGGGAGCTGCCCTTCCCGCATTGTTGGGGGAAAGGAGAATAATAATAAATATTGGTGAATGGGTGTTATTGTGCCTTGCTCGATTGCTCCAACCGTCACTGGGCTTCCCAGCGCTCCGGCCGGCTAGAGGGCCAGGGAAGGCGCAGTTGGAAGGCTGCGTCTGGTTTCCGTCACCACAATAGGGAAAAAAGATGCGGAGACTCTGGAAAGAGGGCAGAGAAGGGCAATCAAGATGATTAGGGGGCCGGAGGGTAAAACATAGGGGGAACGGTTGCAGGAACTGGGGATGTATAAGGGAGAGAAGGACTAGGGGGTGACATGATAGCAGTCTTCCAATATTTGAGGGGCTCCTGCAAAAATGAGGGAGGAAGGCCAACCTATTCTTCAAAGCAGCAGACGGTAGAACAAGAAGCAATGGGTGGAAACTAATCCAGGAGAGATGCAACCTAGAAGGAAGGAGAAATTTCCTGACAGCGAGAAGAATGAATCAAACTTGCCTTCAGAGGTTGTGGATGCTCCATGCACCAAGAAGAGATTGGACAAACATTTGTCTAGAAAGGCGCAGGGACTCCTGCTTGAGCAGGGGGTTGGAGTAGAAGACCTCCAAGGTCCCTTCCAACTCTGTTATTCTCTAATCCCAGGCAAATTAATTAATGGAAGTCTCCAGAAGTTGTGGGTGCTCCATCATTGGAGGTTTTGGAAGGTAGCCATTTAACCAGGACGGTGTAAGGTCTCCTGCCTTGAGCAGGGGGTTGGACTAGAAGATCTCCAAGGTCCCTTTGCAGTGCTAGGATTCTATGATTCTGAGAGAGATAAAGGCACACGCCAGATGGAGGGAAGGGGGGAAGCATGGAGGGACGGATGGAATAGAAAGCCTCCTGGGGTTGGGTCGTCCTCCATCGCTGGAGGTTTTTCAGGAACAGATGTGGACTTCTACTCCCAGAATCCTCTGCAAATGATAGGAGGGGAATTCTGGGAGGAGAAGCCCACGGAGCAGAACGTGGTTCAGGCCTCATGGCTCAGCCCGCTTCTCGCCTGTTCAAACGTGACTCTTTACCCAGCCTGAACCTCAACGGCCGTTTGTGGCTGAGTCAGAAGGAGAGGCAGCTGACTCAGAAACCGTTTCCTCCACTTGGCCCGATTTGCGGGTTCTCCCCCCCCCCCCGACTTTGTCAGCCGGGCCTGCCCCGTTGGGAATAGGCACTCTGCACATGCTCAGGAAGGCGATTCTCCATGAGCAGATAGCCAGGAAAGCAGCTTGTTATTTTTCTCACTGCCTTTATTCAACCTCTGATCTTTTCTTTGCGGGGTGGAAAGAAAACGGGAAACCTCCTCGTTCAACAACGGCAATAAAAACGGCAGAAGCAACAATATGGTGGGATGGGAAGGGGAGCAGGGACGCCATTGGAGGGAAACGGCAGCCCTGCAGAAGAGGGGAAATCCTTCGGGATTGGGCGGCATTCAAACGCTATTAAACTTTGAAAACTTTGGAACTTTGAAATGGTGCCGTGGGAAGAAAAACGTCCGAGTTCTGGAGAGGTTTCGGAAAGTGGTTTCGTTTGAAAAACCCCTCTCCGTGGTGCTGAAAGTGGGCGTCTTAGGGTTGGCAGATGGGGAGCCACCCTGAAAAAGTCTCTGCTCCCAGAGAACCCCCCTCGGCACCCCATTCAGGAGGACGAGACAGGAAATAAAGTCCCAGAAACTCTCTTAGGACCTTGGCAAGTAAATTTGGAAAAAAAGTTAACATTAACATGCCAGAGCACGGCTGGTGCCCCCTTCCCCCCCTCTTTCGCCTTACTGCCTGGCATTTGAAGATAGACTGCCACGGAAGGTGGACGTTCTCTTGGCCACCAGCCAGCATCCAGATCCCCTGTCCAAGCTGTTTGTCCATAACGTGGCTTGTTTTGGGCTTAGCACAGCGAAAGTCTCTTTTGTGACGTTCAGCCTTGTTGGCATTATTGGGGAAATGGGGAGATTTTACTACCAGAATTGAGCATTTGCTGAGATAGGCTACTTATTTGATTAGGGAAAGGGTCTCATTAAGAGCCGTTAATGACTGGAAACTCCTTCTGTTTAAGATAGAAAATGATCTTAATGGTTCTGCGGTTTCGATGATTAGGGGGAAAAAAATTGATTAATGAAAGAATTGTGATGTAATAGTGGCGAGTACAATTAGAAGCGTCAAGAGAATTTTATAACTTCTGAGATATAGGATAGAGATTAAAATATAACTGCTGAGTGGAAGATCAGAAGCCAGTTTGGGGGGTGTGTGTGTGTGTGTGTGTGTGTGTGTGTGTACATACATACACACATACATACATACACTATACCTATTTTTTTCTCATTATTTATATGGATCCATCCATATTTCTTAACTGCTTGCCTCACATTATCTGTTCTTCTGTTTTCCTTTCCTTATTTTCTTTCTTTCCTGCTTTCTTTCTTTTCCTTTCCTTTGTTTTTTTTAAAGATTTCTCACTTTTTCACCTTTGAATGTATTTTCTATTATCTATGTACAATATTTGGAAATAAAAAAAACTTATTTTTTTTTTTAAAGTTCACAGGGGCTGTGTGGGATCAGTTCAGGAGACTTAAGTAATTTATTATTATTGTTATTATTATTCCTGGGTGGAGTAGCAATTTGAAATATGGCTGGCAAAAACACATCACCCTGTAGGCATGTTTATTTTAACTTTTTTTAAAAAAAGTGAACAGAATGACAATGAACAGGGAATTTATCCTTTCTCTTTTCTCTTCCCTTTCTTTCTTTTTCTTTCTTCCTTTTTCTTCCATTCTTTTTTTCTTTCCCTTCCTTCCTTCCCTCCTTCCTGTCGATCTACCTACCTACGTTCTCTGTTGTTCTTCTGTCATTCTCTACTCCGTAAGAAAGGTCCTCCTGCTTGAGCAGGGGGCTGGACTAGAAGACCTCCAAGGTCCCTTCTGACTCTTATATCCTTCTGCCACTCTGTTCTTCTATTGTTCCCCCTCCCTGAAGCGCGGATTGGTAGAATTCAAATGGGACCCTTCCCCCTTTGGAGACCCTGCAGCCTTGTCCATGCCTGCATCACGTAACGGCCTCTACGATGGTCAGCGGGCGAAGAGAAACTCGTCGGCCGCTGCAGGCCAAACAGGGACATTGTGTGCCCGCTGAAGAGCACCAGCCACTCACTGGCTGCCAGGACATGCCTCTCCCCCCCCCCTATCCACCCCCCCTGCCTGGAATCCGAGGCCGGTGGACGTGGGCAGATGCACCCAGTCCATGCCTGCTCATGCATAAAACTCCCCGAAGGCTGACTGGCACAAGGGGGGTATCCACCGTGCCAAACTCAGCTCCCGAGATGCGCTACGTGGCCGCGGAGGCGTAGGAGAGGTGGGATTTCAAGCCTGGGCATTTTAAAATCTCCTTCCTGGGCCTCTGGAGCCAAGGGACCAATGCCCGGGCACGGGGTGGGCGCCTGCCTGTAGATTGGGGCCCCCTTTTTCCTCAATTCGGGGTTTTTTTTGGGGGGAAAGTTTTGCAAGAGAATTTATGACTCCCTAGTTTGTTCCTTATTTATTTGTCCCAGTGTGGTTAGACACAGAAACCGTTTGTCTCCGCTGCAGAAACTCTCTGCAAAACAGACAAAGTAAAATAATAACAATAACAATAACAATAAGAATAATGTAGTCCTTGGCTTATAATGGTTCATTTAGCGACCGTTCAAAATGAAAGCGGCGTGAAAAAAACATTAGGACTGTTTTCACACTTACGACAGTCACAGCTTCCCTGTGGTCACGTGATCAAAATACAGACACTTGGCAACTGACTCGTATTTATGACAGTCGCAGTGTCCCGGGTTGGGGGGGAAAGGTCACATGATCCTCTTTTTGCAACCTCAATATCCGCGGGGAAGCCAGATTGGCTTAACAACCACGTTGCTAACTTAATAGCGGCAGTGATCCACTTAACAACGGTGGCAAGAAAGGTCGTAAAGGGGAGAAAAAGCAAGTGTTTCCCTTAGCCACCAAAAATTTGGGCCCAAATAGTGTTTGTGAGTGGAGGACTACCTGTGCAGAATAATGACAGAGTGGGAAGGGGCCTTGGAGGTCTTCTAGTCCAGTGTTTTTCAACCTTGGCAACTTGAAGATGTCCGGACTTCAACTCCCAGAATTCCCCAGCCAGCATTCGCTGGCTGGGGAATTCTGGGAGTTGAAGTCCGGACATCTTCAAGTTGCCAAGGTTGAGAAACACTGTAATCTAGTCCAACCCCCTGCTCAAGGAGGACACCCATTTATTTATTTTATTTTATTTTATTAAACACATTTATATGCCGCCCAATCCCGAAGGACTCCGGGCGGCTTACAAAAATAAAGAGAAAAAAATACATAATGACCATTTCCATCAATTTATTAATCAGAATAGAGCTGGAGGGGACCTTGGAGGTCTTCTAGTCCAGCCCCTGCTCAAGCAGGAGAACCAGGGGTTTTGGGGGGGGGGAGGATCAGAAGCCTCTTGGTTTGTATCAGCCCACCCTGAAATCTCTCCGGGGTCCTTCAGTCGCTCTCGGCTCTCCTGGGAGGCTTTTGCAACATCAGGTTACCTGGGAGGGTGGTTGCTACAGCCACAATCCCCGAGGTTGTTGTTGGTGTGCTTCCCGTGGTCGGGTGTGTCACAGACCAGCCGTCTTTATGGGGGGGGCAGTCCGAAGAGGCTGTTTGGGGAATGGGAGGGGGCCGTTTCCACTGGATTAACCCTCCCACTTTCCCTGAATAACCCCAGCAACATTTTTTAAGAAGCCTCATTTGCAGGTGTATCTGCCGCCTGTGATACAGGGAGTCCTTGTTTAGCAACGGGGCGGAGTCACAAGTGGGAGAATGGGACCGATGGCTAGTTCTCGCACTTACGACCGTCGCAGATGGTCAAAATTTGGGGTGCTTTTAAGAGCCCTGTAGTTATGACGGCTGCAGCCTCCAGGGATCACGTGACCTTCTCAGCTGCCTTCGGACAAAGGAATTAAATGGGGGGGGGGAGAGAAGCTGATCCGTTTTACAACCGTGTGGAACTCGCTTAACAACTATAGGGATTCACCGAACAAAAAGAATTGTTTAAAATGGTAAAATGAGGTTGGAATCGCTCCAAAGTGCCCGGTTTGGTGATGGAAATCCTGGTCCTGATTCTGGTCGTAAGCCAGGGACTACCAGCCTTTACTGAGGCCAACAGTCCTGTTGCTAAGTGAGACAGCCGTTCAGTGAATTTTACGACCTTTCTTGACATAGTTGTTAAGCGAATCACTGCAGTTGTTCAGTTAGCAACCTGGTTGTCATTAAGTGGATCCGGCTTCCCCACGGACTTTGCTGGGCAGACAGTCACAAAACGGATCGGGTGACCGTTGCAGGACAGCTGCGACCGTCATAAATAGGAAACAGCTGCCGAGAGTCTGAATTTGGACCGTGGGACCCGCACGGGGGGGGGGGGGGTGGAGGAGGCTGGAACGGTTGCCTGAAGAACGGCCCCGAGTCCCTTTTTTTCAGTCCCGTCGTAACTTCGGTCAGTAACTGAACGGTCGTAGGTCGAGGACTGCCTGTAGCCGTCGTGCAGTGGGAGCCTGGAGCCCGGGGGAGGCTGAAGGGGTTAAATGTGTAAGCGGCTTAAGGTTGCAGGAGGGAAAATAGCTGGAGGAGGCCAGGCGTCTTGCAGGGCGGGGAGAATTTTCTGAACAAAGAACCTGTTTTCTCCCCCCCCCCACACACACACACTTCTTGTAGGCGGGGGGGGGGTGTGTGTGTGAAAGAGGAGGGGAGTTTGCAAACTTGACAGTTGTGTTGTAACCCAGTGGAGGCGGCTGTTGTGTGGGGTTGTGTCCCGGCCTGCTCTGAGCAGTGGGGGGGGGGGGTGTTTAAAGGGACGGGAGTCACAGCAGCCGCTCTGAAGGGCTGTGGGGAGGGGGCCTTTCCAAGCGAATTGGGGAGGGGTCGGATTGTCACATTTGCTACTGGAGGGGGAGCAAAACCGGTTGTGGAACCAGACCCTGGCAGGGAGCCCCATCCGCATCCCCTTCTCTCCCACCCAACACCTCAAAGTCTAATGGGGGGGTGAAAAAAGGGACCCGGGACTCGCACTTGTGACCATCGCAGTCTCCCTGTGATCAAAATTCAGACACTTGGCCACTGACTCGTACTTGTGACGGTTGAAGCATTCCGGGGGGGGGTTTCACGTGGTGCCCCCCTTGGCGACCTTCTGACCAGCCAACTCAATGGAGGGGCCGGATTCACTTAATGACCGTGTGACTAACTTAGCAGCTGTGGCCGGAAAGGTGGAAGGCCGAATAAATGGGCCTTTTGTCTCTTGCTCTCCGAATCTTCCTGCAGAGTCTCTTCTTTACCCCTGCAAGTTTCATGGTCCCACAGGCCTCCTTCACCCCCGGGTGGGGGAATCGGATGCCAGGAAGGCGAGATTCGCACCTGGGCCTTCCTGGGTCTCAAGAGCTCCTCCTCCTCCTCCTCCTCCTCCTTGGCCCGAAGCATTAATCCATCGTAATCATAAAGTTTGCCGTCAGGGAATCTGCTGTGTCATTTTGGGTCCCTGGCAAAGCATGTGATTGTGGTTGTGTGCATTATACAACTGGGAGGCGGAGGGAGGGGGCCGGGCCTCGCGCTAAACCTGGAGTGTCTGCCGCTGGCTCTGGGCCAGCCGTGTCATTGCTCCCTTCCCTGGAATCGAATTTGGAGATCTTTACAGCTTCCTCCTTCATCACCGTCAAGCAGGCAGGCGGCCATGAACAGCCTCCCTTGAACAAACAACAACAACACACACACACACACACACCCCGTTCCTTTTGGTTGGTAGGTTAAATCCAAGGCAGAGCATGGCAGGGCCCTGCCCGGTTGGCCTTTCTGAGGAGGGGGTGGGTGGGTGGGTGGGTGGGTGGGCGTTGGGAGTGGGGGCAGAAGGCTGTTTTGTAAAGGAGCACAACGTTTTTATCTTTATTTTGTAATTCTGAACGTTCACTTTTTGGGACTTTGGCCCTTTGGGGTTATTTCCTTCTTTCCCTCCTTCTCTCCATCCCCATCTTCCTTCTTCCCAGTTTTTTCTTCCTTCCCTCTCTCCCAATTTTTAATTCTCTCTCTCTCCTTCTTCCCTCCCTTCCTTTATTCCTTCCTTCCCATTTTTTCCCTCCTTCTCTCCATCCCCATCTTCCTTCCTCTTCATTCTCCAGTTTTTTCTTCCTTCCCTCTTTCCCAATTTTTCATTTTCTCCCTCTGTCTCTGTCTCTGTCTCTGTCTCTGTCTCTCCTTCCTTCCTTCCTTCCTTCCTTCCTTCCTTCCTTCCTTCCTTCCTTCCTTCCTTCCTTCCTTCCTTCCTTCCTTCCTTCCTTCCTGTGTTCTTTGCCCCGTGGTGTGATTTTGGGCTCAGCTCCTGCCTTCCCTTCCATGGGGTGAGGGGACAAAGGTGGATTCGCAGGTGCCTGTGTGCCTTTGATGTTGAAAGCACAACCACACCTGTCAGTAACCAAAACAAAGGGAGAGTGCGAAAGCCAGGCGGGGAGTCGCAGGGAGTCGGGAGCGGCACATCCTGGCCAAGTGGCACAAGGGGCGGATTCGGCCCCCCAAGGACGGACTCCAAAGTCTCCCAAGGGCCGTTTTCCAAGGGTCGAATTTTCCTCTTCCTGGCTTTGATGTTATTATTCTTGTTTTCACTGTGCACAGGTGGTCCTCGACTTACGACCACAACTGAGCCCAGAATTTCTGTTGCTGAGCAAGACGCTGGCTGTGAAATGTAGGCTGCCGCATTTTACAACCTCCCTTTGCCAAAGTTGTTAAGTGAATCACTGCAGTTGTTAGGTTGCTCCCACGGTCATTAAGTGAATCTGGCTTTCCCGTTGACTCTGCTGGTCAGAAGGTCGAGCCCAGGACACTGCGACCGTCGTAAATACGAGTCAGTCGCCAAGCATCCTAATTTTGATCCCGTGGCTAAGGCGGGGTCCCAAGTCCCCTTTTTCCAGGGCTGTTGTAAACTTTGGACGGTCACTAAACAAATGGCTATAAGTCGAGGACTGCCTGGGGGAGCCTTTCCCCCCCTCCCCCGCGTGGCAGGACCCCTTCCAGGGCAACTTTTCTGCCTCGGTGGCCCAAGAGACGGAATCCAGGAGTGGTTTTCCCACGGTCCCTCGGCCGAAGGGTGGGAGCATCTTTGAAATGTTTTCCCCGCCGTTCTGACCCCCGGACGCCTCCTTGTTTTGAAGGAAATGCTCTCCTTGGGACGTGGGGCGGCTTAGGAAAACAGACCCCTCCCCTTCCTTCTTTTCAACTTGGACCGACCACCCGGCCCATGGGCCACTCCTTCCTTCTGAAGCCCTGCCAGGCTCCCCTTGGGGTTTAGGGAGGGTCCGGACGGAGCCCCTTTGATGGAGGCCACGCCAGCAACCTCCCCCGTGGGGCTCCCTTCTCACATTCTTGGTCAGGGTGAGCCGGTGTGCTGGGCCGGCTGTGGGGATGATGGGCTTGTGACCTCCTATCCCCACTGGTGGGTGGGACTCCCAAGCAAGTGCTGAAAATGCGCAGCTTGTCAGGGGGATTTGAACCCTGGGCTTCTTGAGGGAGGCCTGCAGCCAGGTACGCCCCTCCTTAAGGGAGCAATGCTAGTCTAGAAATGGTTTGTTGAACTATATATATATATGTATGTATGTATGTGTGTATGTGACGAGCCTTGTGACGAGCCTAATGACAGAGAGTGGAAGTGTGACCTTCCTCCCACACTTGGGCATACCAGGGGTTGTGACTTTAAGTATATATATATATATATATATATATATATATATATATATATATATATATATATATATATATATATATATATATATATATATATATATATATATATATATATATATATATATATATATATATATATATATATATATATATATATATATATATATATATTAATCGAATAAAATAATTTGTGGCTTCCCATCATAAACCGAGCGTGTTGCATGGAGCAGATCAAACGCTGCGTTTATAGTTTGCCCACCAAGTTCTACAGATCGTCCTCGTTTATCGGTGGCCTCGCTTAGCGACCATTCGCGCTTACAACGCTGGCAGAAAGGCAACCTTACAGGCAATCCTCACAGGGATTTACGGCCTTGGCAGGAGATGGCGTCCTTGCTGGGTTCGGCTAACGACTTCTTGGGTGGTTCAACCGTGCAAAGTTTCCGGGACTTGGGACTCAAAACAAAAAAAAAAATATTGAATGGTTTTGTGGAAAGAAAATGAGGGGGAAGAAGTTTCTCCAGCTTTTGAGGCCTGGGGTTTTTTGGGGGGGGGGGCGGGGGTACGGACCTGCTTTCCCCCTTCCCCATCCCTGGCCCCAAAGGCAGCCGGCTTGTGCCCGCGAGCTGGGCGCAGGGAATTGCAAAGCAGCCTAAGAGCAGGCAGCTTGCCCCAAATCCGATTCACGCGGCTGCCAGCTCAGCCTCCTCCTCCGTCCGTCCGTCCGTCCGTCGATACCCTTTGGACCACAACAATGGACATTCAGAGCGTGAGAACTGGAGCGGGGCATGGGGGGCCGTCAGAGCCTCCCAAAGCCGCTTAGGTCAGCTGGCGAGAATTGGATGCCCGGATTACTGGCACGGAGCCGGACCGCGCTCACCTCTCGTAACCGGCAGCCCAAACAAGCCCTGGATTGATAACCTGGTTAGGTGGAGGGGGGGGGAGGCTAGGAAGTTGGAAGATTGGCGGGAAAAAGCTGGCTTGTTTCTGTGGGCAACCTGGCTTGCGTTCAGGGAGCGTAACTTGGTTTTTCAGAAGCCCCCCTCTTTTTTTTAATTGTTTCTGTCAAATCCTAACTTAGGGAGAGCCAAGGCAAAGCACAGGCAGTCCTCAGTTTAGTGACGGTTCAAATGGCACTGAAAAAAGTGACTATAATCTTGCAAGTCTGATGATGCTGTTGCGCTCCCCCCCCTCTTATACCCATGTGAAATATGGGGGGGGTTTCTACCTGAACCGCTTCTGAATGTCATCCTGTAATTCTGGACTTAATAAAATGCTCCGGACCCCAATTCTGTCTCACCTACGGTCACTCTTGGGGGTCCGAGGTCACTCAACGGTGCCAACTGGGACGTGCTGGTTGGCATCGGGGCTGGGTGGCGTTTCCCAGTTCCACCAGTTGCTGCCCTGTTCTTTGCTCCCCGTTTGACTAACCCTGGGGTGGGTCTCTTTCTTCGTCCCCGCAGATGACCGCCCCGTTGCTGCTGGCCGTCGGGGTGCCGTGTTGGGGTCCCTGCAGTTCGGGTACAACACCGGAGTCATCAACGCACCGCAGAGGGTAAGAGCCGCTGCCGCCTCGCACCACGAGTCCCACCGCCGCGTTGTCTTCTGGCGGAAGAGCCAGCTGGCCTCAGCCGCCCACCCACCCCCGGGAGCCCAACGGGTCGCGGATGAGCAGCACGTGCACAAACCCCCTTTACGAAGTGCTGTCACGTAGTTGTGTCTGTGTGTCTGTGTCTGTGTTTGTTGCCACTGGAGTTTCGGAAGACGGTTGCAAGTAATTATTTTTTTTTGGGGGGGGGAAGGTCTGTCGTAAGTTCAAACAGGGGCTGTCTGGAAAACAAGGTGTACTCTGCAGACCCACAATCCAGCTAGTTAGTTGTAAGTAACTAGTTGCCAGCTAGTTAGTGCTTCTGCAGCCCTAGTAGCCTGTGGGGTGAGTGTGAGCTCTTCCTGTCTCTGTCAGACAAAAGGCTGCCCGCTCTCTTCTCAAAAGCCACCCACAACTTCTGGTGGCAGGCTGTTCCCCTGGTTAATTCTTCTCCCTATCAGGAAATTCCTCCTTAGTTGCTTCTCTCCCTGAAGAGTTTCCACCTGCTTCTTCTTCTCCTCCTGCCTTCTGGTGGTTAGGAAAAGAGGTTGAGCCCCCCTCTTCTTCTTTGGGGCAGCCCCAGAGATATCGGGAGGCTGCTATCCTGTCCCCCCTGGTCCTCCTTTTCATAAAAAAAAAACATTTGTCTGTGTTCAAAAGACGCCTCCCTTCTTCAACACAACCCCGGCCTGTGGGTTGGGCTAGGTGGGGGAAAGAAAGTCAGGAGAAGAAGATTGGAAACGAAAAACAGATGAAGGGAACGGCGATGACACAACAGTGGAACAAGCAGGTCACGGGTTCGATTCCTTGCTTTCACCCGGGAACAATGGAGCCCCACTCAAGGTGCCTCCTTCGTCCCCCCCTGACCGGGACTCCGCCTGCCCTCCGGCCAAGGACAGGAGGCCGAAGTTCATTGCTTGGCTGGTTGCATCATCCTCCGGCAGCCTCTTGGCCAGACTCCCGCGCCCCAGGGAAAGCGACAGGGAGGCCTTGGAAGAGCTGCCTAATCTGGGCTGGGCGCTTCGGATCGGGAGCTCCCTGCTCCCTGCCCTCCCGGGGGGCTTTGCCTTCAGCCCTCCAAAGGCTTGGAGGAAATGCTGATTCGGAATCGGGGAGGACTAGCAAGGAGGCAGGCTGGCCTTCTCCCCCTGCGCCCAAAGAGATTTGATGTGTGGCGTCTTCCCAGCGGATGGTGCTTAAGAGCCAAGGTGGCGCAGTGGTTAAATGCAGCACTGCAGGCTACTGCTAGATCAGCAGGTCAGCGGTTCAAATCTCACCGGGCTCAAAGGTTGACTCAGCCTTCCATCCTTCCGAGGTGGGTAAAATGAGGACCCAGATTGTTGGGGGCAATATGCTGACTCTCTGTAAACCGCTTAGAGAGGCCTGAAAGCCCTATGAAGCGGGATATAAGTCTACTGCTATTGCTATTGCTATTGCTATTTTGCTCAACAAACCATGGGTTTCTCTCAGAGGCGGAAGGCGCTGTTGCGCCTTTGAGCCTGGAAAGGACCTGGGACACTTCATAGCGGGGCTGCGGTGCTTCCCCTTCGCAGAGACAGGCGCAAAGACACAGGCGTTGTGTCCGTGCGTCTTCCAAGGAGAACATGGTTACACAGGGCAGGATTGGGCCCAACCCCTGGAGTCCGGAGGAGCTTCAAAGAAGCGGGGAAACCTGCCTTGACCACCCACACCCAGATCTGGGGGAATGCAGCTTCCACCCTGATCCTCCCACACCCACCCATCCTCTTTGGTGTGTTTACACACACACAACACACACAACACACACCCAAAAAGGACACCCTGCTGGAAAGGAAAGCAGGACAAAGAGAGGTGAGCCTACAACAACAGATTGTATGGGCGACTTCCCAGGAGGAGGAAGAGAAGGTGTGAGGAGATGAAGAATGTGAAGGAGAAGGAGAGAACATTTAAGGTGGAAAGTAGGGGAAAGAGAAGGAGGAGAATGAGAGAAAGAAGGGAAGATGGAGGAGGAGGAGGAGGAGGAGGAGGAGGAGGAGGAGGAGGAGGAGGAGGAGGAGAGAAAGGAGAAGGTTAAATGAAGATGGAGGAGAAAGAGGAGGAGGAGAATGAGAGAAAGGAGGTTAAGTGAAGATAGAGGAGAAGGAAGGAGAAAGAGAAGGAGAGAAAGGAGAAGGTTAAGTGAAGATGGAGGGAGGAGGAGGAGGAGGAGGAGGAGGAGGAGGAGGAGGAGGTGGTGGTGGTTGTGGTGGTACGAGAGAAGACGCCCACCTCACCCCGCCGTCTCCTTCCTCCCTTTCAGTACTTCCATCGTGACTCAGCAGCCATCTGACATCTTTCCCTGCCCCTGAGGTCCTATTTCCTCCTGGGTCCCTCTAACCTGCTTGGCCAGGTGCCCGTCCCTCGCAGGCCAGCTGGACCACTGCCACCCTCTGGCGGGAAAAAGACACCGGTGTCCCTCGGCTCCCAAAACCCCAACACCCCAAGATCCTTGGCCCAGGAGAAGCAAGGGGTCAGCTTACACCAAGGCAGGCGGACGCTTGGCCCCTTCGGCCTCCTCTCGTGTCCAGGTCAGGTTCTTCCTGTTCTGAGCAGCCAATGTTTTCTCTGGAAACACCAGCAACGCCCTGGCCTCGAGGGACGGCGGCTGGAGGCCTGAGAGGAGCCCGCCCAGGGTTTTCTGAGTCACTTGGCTGCAACCTCGTGGTTTCATGGCTGGGATCTTCTGGTCCTGCTGGAGATGCCTGGAGGCAAAACGTTTGGCCTTCTACCTGTGTCCTTCTCACCAACCGTCTGCCTGTGGCAACCTTAACCTGAACTCTCCTTGACTCAGAAGAACTCCAGGAGGTGTTACCCCTAAGCCATAAACGAATTCCTTAGGCTGAGCCACACAACCCTGAAGCATCGTGGCTGGCTGGTGACACAATGTCTGGTGGAGCAAGCGAAAGGGGAAGAGAGAGAGAGAGAGAGAGAGAATGTGTGTGTGTCTAAGGTTCATTACCATGATGGGCGGCAACCCCATGAATGGAAAGCATCCATCATCTCAGGAGGCTTCCTGGAACTTCTGGGGAAGGCCATCTTTGTGGTGTCCCTCCCAAGAGAATCCTTCTGGAGGAGGTCTGATGGGTGGAAGCGTCTTGCGTGGGGCAGAAATCTTCTTCTTTCGGCCTTAGTAGAGTCCTCCTCCTCTTTGCAGGTGATAGAAGAATTTTACAACCAAACATGGTTCAACCGATACGGGATGTACATCACCCCGGGCATGCGGACCACTCTCTGGTCCCTCTCAGTCTCCATCTTCTCCGTCGGTGGGATGTTTGGGTCGTTCTCCGTCGGGCTCTTTGTCAACCGCTTTGGACGGTAAGTCAGAGTAGGGGAGTTGGGAGGACCCTGGAGGTCTTCTAGCCCCGGCAAAGTCAACCTTCTCCTTTCCTTTGATCCTGACCGTTTTGCTGACAGTGGTTGTCCTTCCTCTCCCCAGATGCTGATGTCCAACGCTCTGGCTTTCCTCTCGGCCATCCTGATGGGCTTCTCCAAGATGGCCGGCTCTTTTGAGATGCTGATCCTCGGACGTTTCATCGTGGGCATTTACTCGGGCCTCACCACCGGCTTTGTGCCCATGTACGTGGGCGAGGTGTCCCCCACGGCTCTGAGGGGGGCGTTGGGAACCCTCCACCAGCTTGGGGTCGTGGTGGGAATCCTGGTTGCACAGGTGAGAGGCTCTCGGGGGTGGGGGAGGGGATGCATGGGTCTGTTGAGGGGGAAGGATGGATCCTTGACCGACAACATCAAAATGGCTGGATTGAAACAGTCACAACCAAAGGGTCCGCCATAATCCCACAGGTTTTCAAATTCCGAGAAGGTTTTCCAACTAGGATGGAGGTTGAGGGTTCAAGAGGCCATTTCCCAACTAGACACGGGGTCCTTGAAGCTTGCAGGGTTTTAAGACGGAAATATTTTGCCCCCACCACGCTTCGTTCTACCAGATGCAACCACTGTGCTTCTTATCTGGAGGAATCCAGGAATGGGGCTGCAGTCTTTGTTGCACAAGTCCACACACCCCACACAAAACACAATGGAGGAGAAGAGCTGTGGGATAAACCTGTGGTAGCTAAGGGGGGACAATCCAGAAGATCATCCTCTCCATCCCAATTTAAATCCTAGTCTATACCACGCATGTGAGGAACTGAGGAGCAGAGCTTCAAGGGTCCCGTGGTCTTCTAGGAGAACGTGGGGACCCTTTTCTCCTGGTCGTTCGAGGAACAGGCGTCTCAGGGATCTTCACGCTTCCTGGGCTTCCGTCCTCACCTTCCCAACTGTGCCTTTTCCCACAGATTTTCGGTATCGACCTCATCATGGGGAACGAAACCCTGTGGCCCCTCCTGCTGGGCTTCACCTTCATCCCCTCCTTGGCCCAGTGTATCCTGATGCCGTTTGCCCCCGAGAGCCCCCGCTTCCTCCTCATCAACCGCAACGAGGAGAACAAAGCTAAGAGTGGTAAGTTGGCAACAGTCGCTGAGACGGGCAGGTCACGTCTTCCGGATTCCTCGATGGCTGTGGTCCATCAAGGTGTGTCTCCATCAAGGCCGCCTTCCTTAGCCTGGATCCCACCCACCACCAAAGGTTCCTTCCCAGCTGGGGAGAGGGGAGAGGAAGCCGCATTTGGAGGACCAAGGGTCCAACTGTTGAGTTGCAAGCCTGGTTTACGAATCTCCCGTTTTCCTCTCCAGTCCTGAAGAAGCTCCGTGGGACAACCGACGTCAGCAGGGACCTTCAGGAGATGAAAGAGGAGGGCCGGCAGATGCTGCAGGAGAAGAAGGTCACCATCCTGGAGCTCTTCCGTTCTCCTCTCTACCGACAGCCCCTCTTGATCGCCGTCGTACTGCAGCTCTCTCAGCAACTTTCGGGGATCAACGCGGTAAATATGGGTTGGGCGAGAAGCTGCGGTGAAATGTTGGGTTGGTTCTGAGGTCCCAGCACCCCGTTGAGTAGGAGAGCATGTTCCTTGCTGCATCTAGACAGCATTGTTGCTCTACCAACACCCCACAATGCCACTCTCTTATATTGTATTGACCTTCTCTTTCTTCTTCTTCTCTCCCTTCTCCAAGGTCTTCTACTACTCCACGGATATCTTTGAAAGAGCTGGAGTGCAGCAGCCCGTCTACGCCACCATTGGGGCTGGAGTGGTCAACACAGCCTTCACGGTTGTCTCGGTGAGTAGGGCGAATCAGGAGGAAGGGGCTACAGCGATAGGTGTTGTAATAGGTGTTGTCAGGTTTTCCTAAAAACGCCCTAATTGATTCATGAGTATCGAGCCAAGTTTCAATACAAAACTAGTCATTTATTAGGGGCACCATCAGGCAAGGCCTTTTCGCAGTCAGATCTGAGCTTTGTTTGAGTTATAGCTAACTTCACCCGTTCCTTCCCTCTCCTCACTCTGTGTCATAAATCACATTCCCTAATGAGGTGCACCTCTCCCAAGTCTGCTGCAGTAATCTGAGTGGTGTTCCTAAATGGTGACGGGGGGGGGCTCTCTCTTGGGGGGTGGGGTTCATTTGGAGCAGGGAGCGTGGCAGTCTTCAGAACCCACATGAGATCGTTCAGATGTCAGTGGAAAGTCTCAGTCAGCCAGTCGATGGTTGCCCCAAAGGTGCTTTTTCAAAAGTCAACTGGACTTTGAAGACGCTTTGCTTCTCATCCAAGAAGCTTCTTCAGTCAGATGGCCCAGGTGTTCTGCAGAGGTGTCCTAATTCCACAGAACATAACTGATGAGTAAATGTCAATCTGAATCAACAGCCACTTCTTCAAAGTTGCTTCGTACATGGCAAGGTCAACGGCTCACTTCTAACTCCTCTGCGTGGTCTCCCCAAAGCTCTTTGATGATTCTGAGGAGATCTTCCATGGATTCCATGCTGATGTATCTCTCTTGTTCTCCCTCCCTCCCTCCCTCCCTCTCTCTTTCTCTCTCTGAAGCTGTTTGTGGTAGAACGGGCCGGCCGAAGGACGCTGCACCTCATTGGACTCATGGGGATGGCCCTGTGTGCGGTTCTCATGACTATCGCCTTGGCACTGCTGGTGAGTAGGAAACATGGATCCATCAGAGGCCCCATGGCGGTAAATGAGGAGGACCCTGGCGTTTTCACCAACCATCTCATATGCCCGATTCTTGGCACAGGAATTGATCCTTTCCCATGAAATTATGGGATGGATAGTCCAACACATTAGGAGAACTCAACACGTTCTCCCCAACAGGAGCATCTACTGTGGGTGTTGGGTCTAACATTCTGCTGGTTTTTCTCCAAGCGTTCATGTTCAATTGAATTACAACAATTCTTAAAGAAGAAGAATTGAATAAAATAGAACGGAGAACAGAACAGAACAGATTTATTGGCCAAGTGTGATTAGACACACCAGTAATTTGTCTCCAAAGAAGCAAAAACTGAGGAAAAAACCCTCAAGAACGCCACCGAACGTGATGGGAAATACAATTATAAGTTCTTTCCCCCCAATTCCATTTTGTTTTTTCCTTCCTCTGCTAGAATCAAGTGCCGTGGATGTCGTATCTCAGCATCGTTGCCATCCTGGGCTTTGTGGCGTTTTTCGAGATTGGCCCCGGGCCCATCCCGTGGTTCATTGTGGCGGAGTTGTTCAGTCAAGGCCCGCGTCCTGCTGCCATCGCCGTGGCGGGGCTGTCCAACTGGACGGCCAACTTCATCGTAGGGATGAGCTTCCAGTACGTGGCGGTGAGTGTGGAGCTCCAGAGGGCATCCGAGAGGGACGTCATGTACGTGATTGATTTCCAGGGGTCGATCTGTGGCACGGGGACCGAGGGGGAGGACATTTTGAGGAGCTTCCGTTTCTCGTTAGAAGTAGCAGGCCAGCGCTTCAGCTTGCTTCAGATCTTCTCCATTTTGCACGCTCCCTCTATGTTACTCCACCTTTCCTGAGAGCCGTAGAGCAACCAGAGTTGGCTGGGTAGATCTCCTCCTCCTGCGTAGTCTGGAAGTCGGGCGCTCTAGCTGCCCAACTACCATCTCTATTCCCTTGAGGAACTCAGTGGCTGCTTTTACATCTGGGAGAATAATAGAATAAGGGAAGGGACCTTGGAGGTCTTCTAGTCCAACCCCCTGCTCAAGCAGGAGACCCTAGGCCTTTTCAGACAAATGGTTGTCCAGTCTCCTCTTTAAAACCTCCAGTGATGAAACACCTACAACTTCTGTTCCACTGATTCACTGTTCTCACGCTCGGGGAAATTTCTCCTTAGTTCTAGTTGCTTCTCTCCTTGATTAGCTTCCATCCATTGCTTCCCCTCCTGCCTTCTGGCCCTTTGGAGAATTAGTGGGGGGCCCTCTTCTGAAGTAACCGGAGGGTCTGCTGGGGATGGGTAACTGATCAGAGAAGGATGAGGGTGGGGTACGATGACTCCCCATTGAGTGCCAAGTTGTGGCCATGAGAGTCTCTCCATGCTTCCTTCCCAAGTATCAAAATAGAGATTTCCATCCTGCCCAGATATTTAGAAGGTTCTAAAAATTAAGTCTCCACCTCTTTCGAGATCAATATTGTGGAAGCCAGCGGAGTTTCGAGGGTGGGCACACGAAAAGGTTCTCCAGAAAAAAAAGGGGCCACTTTTAATGGGAGTGACCAAGGGACCTGGGACTTCCCGCTTGAAGGAGACGCCCGACCACCATTCAGGAGAAGGTTGTCTACCCCAGTGTTTTTCAACCTTGGCAACTTGAAGATGTCTGGACTTCAACTCCCAGAATTCCCCAGCCAGCCGAATGCTGGCTGGGGGATTCTGGGAGTTGAAGTCCAGACATCTTCAAGTTGCCAAGGTTGAAAAACACTGGTCTACCCAGCCGCCTTAGTGCTGGTGGTGGATGGAGTCATCCTGAGTTGTCCTCCCTCCGACTCCGCCCTGAGCAGAGCCCTGATGCCCCTTCCTCTCCTTCCCTCACAGGACCTCTGCGGAGCCTACGTCTTCATCATCTTCACCATCCTGCTGGTCCTCTTCTTCATCTTCACCTACTTCAAGGTGCCCGAGACCAGGGGCCGAACCTTCGACGAGATCGCCTCCGAGTTCCGCCAAGGGGGTGCCGCCCACGGAGACAAGAACCCGGATGAGTTCCACAGCTTGGGAGCCGACTCCCAGGTCTAAAGTTCGGGAGGTGGGCAGGCATCTCCTCCGCGCCACTCTTGCCCTCCTGCCCGTCTTCTCCACATGTTTGTTGCAGCCGCCAGGCCCCGGGCGAAGGAAAAGCATTTGGGCCTGAGGGATTCCAGCCCCGCTTGGGCCTGGGTCTCTGGGCGAAGGACCCGCCTCGTAGCTCCTTAGGAAGAACTTTTAGCGGCTGGTCTCCAGTCCAGGATTTCAACGTGGTCAAAAGCCTTCAGAAGCAACAATTCCTCTTGAGATGATAGCACTTCTGCCCCCCCCCACCCCCACTTACTCTGTTCTTTTTTCCTCTTTGTTTTATAAAGGAGAAAAAGCATCTCCCCTTCACCGCCCCCTCCCCAAAAAGCACCCCCTTGCATTGCCAGAGACAAAACACTGAATACCGTTAAATGCCGGTTAAATACAAGACCGGGGGGGGGGGAGAAACTGAAGAGCGGAACTTTGGGAAGGAACTCGGGGGGGGGGGATTGGGAGGGTCAGACGGGGGGGTTGAAAAGTTGGGGAGAAGAACTGAGCTGAGGGAGGGGTGCCCTTTGAGGGGTGGCAATCACATTTCAGAGGGATGGTGTGGAGTTGTTGTTTTTTTACAGATGGGGGGGAGTTAGAAATTTGCACGCACACCCACACCCAAAAAAAACCAAGATTGAAGCCCTTCGTTCTTCTGCCCAGCTTTTATTTACCAAAAGTCAACAGAAGATCGGCAGGAAGAAAAGTTCTGGGTTGCCCCTCCCTTCTGCCCCAGGGGCCCTCCTGGTCATCCTCCAGAGCCCGGGGATGGTGGGCTCGGTGGTCCAAGGGGAGGGGATGAAAGAACTGAGACGGTTCGGGAAGGGGATCCACCCCGAGGCACCTCTGGCAGAGGGGGGCTGGGCTTAATGGTTTGGGGGGGGGGGCGACAACTGCAGGCTGTT